>NW_018238700.1:124956-137778 GCF_001263595.1 Phalaenopsis equestris | reverse complement strand
AGAAATGATTTATTGTTTGAGCATTGCATGAAAATATAACATACCTTCAGGTAATTAAAGAGTAGCAAGCGAGAGAAGACACCTCGAATTTTTTCGTGGAAAAGCTTGGAAAGGAGAAAAAACCACGGGTTCTAGCTCAATTGAAATAACATGCTATGTAATTTTGAGTATACTTGTCTACTCTTCTCCCGAGTTAGGGAAGATGAAGTTACATAGTTGTTTGGGATATTATGCTTTGATTTTCACTTTATGTGAATAATCAAGAGTAGAGTTTGATAGAAATGAAGAAAAGCTGCAGCCACAAAAATCAATTGGGAAACACACACTCCAAAGATTTGAATCATTTGTTAGATCCAAGAGTGGAGGTAGTGATAGACCCTCAGCATCTGCTGTAGGATCATCTACTTCCAGCTCTGCTTCACTTGAAAACATCAGGGAGCAGTTTATGATCCAACAAATAGATATTGTAAATATGCAAAATAGGATTGGAGGGTTGGAAGTAAGGAATGCATATAGCGATGAATATCAACAGAGAAGAGTTCAATATGATATAGCATATTAGGAAGCCATGATTAAATATCTTAGGGGTGATTATAATGTGAAACTTTCAACTTGCCCCAGTTTTACTCCTTATGTGTTGGATCATGTTGAAAAATAAGAAAAAGAAGAATAAGAAGAAGAAGAAGATGATGATGATGATGATGATGACGATGATGAGGATGATGACTGATGTTTTAAGAGTTTGTTATGTTTGTTTGATATTTTGATTGTTTGAATATTTGTGTTCTTTAAAAAAGTTGTAATATGAAATTTTATTTAATGTTGTACTATGGACTTAATTGTAATTGTAATTTTAGATTTTTATTTTTCTGCATTTTTAGTTATTTTCAGTTTTTGTTGATGTTTTTAATTCTTAGCAAATCCTTTGAATTATATTGTGCTTCATTTAATTCTTTAAAGCCTGTATTTTTAAAGTTAGCACCTACAATATAACAGAGCCCAGTTTCATATTCAAAAATCTTCTACATGTTAGTTTTATTTTTATGTATTTACTGTTTTCTTTCACTTATAAAATTTTTGTATTGAACATTTTTAATTACTTAAAAATTTAAGTTTGGGGGAAAGAAAAAAATTTATTTTAAAAAAAGAAGTAAACTAAATTTTATTTGTCCTCAATTAACTATATTTTTAAAATTAATTTAACATGACATTGGATATTCAAGTTTAACTTTAATTGATTATATTTATGCTTGTAAATATTATGGTAAATTTAGGTAATTTTTTTAATAACGAAGGTCAATTCTAAAGTTAAAGATATTTTGCATGAAAGGATAAGACTATGTTTTTTCTATTTAAAGTAAACAAAATTATATTTTTGAAGTATTAAAAATATTAGAGTTTCATTTAAGAAAAAAAGAATGAGACTTTATGAAAAATCATCAAAACTAATATGAATTTATAAAGTGAAAAAAGATAAAAAGTTTTAATTTTAAGAAGAGGATAATGAAGTTCAAAATTATTTAAGGTTATCCAGATATAGCAATCCTCACTTAAAAAAGAAAAAAAAAAGAAATGATTGAAAATATTCTGAAAAAAAAAGAAATGATTGAAAATATCCTGAAAAAAAAGAAATGTGAGGAGAAGCTTGAAAAGATGTCTAATTAAAAATTAGCTTCACTTGAATCAACTTGAAGAAAATGCTTTATTACATTTTCTAAACTTGTATTTGAGTATTAGCACCCTTAATGGTAAAGTTTTCATGAAATTATTTTTCATATGGATATTCTAAGTATCCTCGATATAACAAATTACAGTTTTTCTTAAAATGAATGGAGATTCAAAAGTCTTAGATTTAATTACTAAGTATTCTTATACTTATAGTTTTAATCTAAGTTATTAAAAGTTTTTCTTAAGTTATATTATTTTATTTGTTAAACTAAAGTATAAAAGTTTATAAGTTAATCTCTACCCTAAGTCATATTTTTATGTATTAAAAGAGTCACTTGAGGACAAGTAACATTTAAGTTTGAAGGATTTTGATACACCAAAATAATGTGATATTTTAAGGATACATTTTATGTTTATTTTTGGTGATATTACACTTTAAAGAAGGGTATTTTAATTTTTTTGTTGCAGGTATAGCAATTTTAGGCATTTGGAGCAAAAGTAGCAAAAAAAGGAAATTTGGAGCCAAAATAGAGAAGTTTGTGATTCTGGGGCCTGAGGCGCCAGAAGCGCCAACTTACTGAGAGATGACGCCAGCGGCGCCTATGGTGCCAGATTTGGTGATAGAAGCGCTAGAACCCAGAATAGCGCGGACTAAAGTGACTTGGCACTTGAGGCGCCAAAAGCGCCAGAGATGATACTTGATGAATTAAGGCGGTTCGGAATGAATTTTGAGCGGATTTTGAAGGCTTCAAATATTTCAAATGCCTCATGGAATGATTCAATGCATCTAGACACTTTGGAAAGCTCTTTAATGAAGACATATGTCTCTTGAATGAATGAACATGTCTTTTGTTATTCAAAAGGTGTGACTTTTAGGGAGAATTTGGGAGGGAATTTTGAATTCTTTTTGAAAGGAGGCTGTCCCTAATTAAAAAGGAGAGTGGGAAGAGAGTTTAGAGAGATACAGTAGCGTGAAAGAGAAGAAGATTTGAGGTGTGAGATAGAGTGAGGGACTTAGAGATTTTCTTCTAGGATTGTAAGAGGAGAGGGAAAGTGAGAGATTTCTTCTTCATTACATTTCTAAGAGAGATTTGAGAGTGCTTGTAAAAAGCTAAAGTGCTTAAAGAGAACTTCTAGGGATTTTCTTGGGAAGTGAGATAAGTTATGTCTTTTAT
This sequence comes from Phalaenopsis equestris, assembly GCF_001263595.1. Lineage (NCBI taxonomy): Eukaryota > Viridiplantae > Streptophyta > Magnoliopsida > Asparagales > Orchidaceae > Phalaenopsis > Phalaenopsis equestris. Next base: position 134,935 of record NW_018238700.1, on the reverse strand, counting down.
TTCATTATTTTGTAAACTTATTTTTATATATGAAATCTGTGTTTTGTCGTTTCATTCTCATGAATTATGAGTAGTCTTCTTTATCCTTCTCCCTACTCTGAGATATGGTTTTGTGAAGAATTGATTTTGTTTTATACAATTTTAAATGTCAATAATTTGTGATGATTCAAACTCTGATCTTCATTTACTTTTCAATCTAGCCAATTGAAATGTTAAAATGTGTTGAGAAATATATGATCTGAAAGAGCTATGATTTCTACAACATAGTGAGAGTCACATTCAATTCTATGGGTGAGAATGTAATCCATGGGGTTGACTCCAAATAAATAGAGAAATATACTTTGTTGAACACATAATTGGAGAGTTTAAGGTAACATATTAAAATCCTCAATTTGGTCATGTTGATTGAAAACTAATGCGAGATTGTTAGCCCTCAGGTGAGGGAGAAATGGGAGCTCTGGAGTGAGAGCTGGTATCCTCCCAACCTAACCATGAAATTAGGGCCAAACTATGGATTAGTCAATATTTTTTATACACTTGACATAGGGTAAAGAATATGATTACTCATATTTACCACAATACAAATATATATATATATATATATATATACCACAATATACTACATAAGAAATAATAGATAAATAACACTCCAATAAATCACTAATAATACCACAATATTACAACATGTCGAATAAGCATAACGATGCATATAACAATAAGTTAACTTAGTTCTTTTAACTACATTTTATTTAACATACACTCAATTACTTTATATTTGAATTTCTTACTTAAGTTTTGTAGTTGAAATTTTGTGTTTTGCATTATAGGCATAAGAATTTCCAACTCCCTGTGGGATCGATACTCAGGACTCCATTATAGCTCTTTATTACTTGAGTGATACATATACTTATGTTATTATTACAGGTTTCACAATTTAAAGATTTTAAAAGATAAAATTATTTTACTAAAGTTATTTTTATTGGGATTGAATTGCATATTTATTATTAGTGTTGTCGTGTATGTTTTGTAATATTAAAAGATACTTACAAAAGCAACACAAACAAACCACACATCAGTGGCCATGGATTTGTCTTGCCATGGGCCTAAACCAATATTTTAAACATAAATTCTAGGTCTAAAAATCCTTAATTATACTATCTTTAAATAATTAAATTATTAATTATTAAGAGAATAAAATAATTTGATGAAAAGACCTAATTTTGACCAAAAATTGTAATGTTGACCAATTTTGACCAAGTTGACCGAGGTTGACCAATTTATGTTCAGGGTTGACCAGATCATGGGGTCATTGGGTTTGACCAAAGTTGACCAGGGTGGTCGAATTGACTATATGGTGATGTCTTGACCATATGGTGATCATTTAGGTCTATGTAATGACCAAATGGTTATTGTGGTGACCATAAGGTTCAAAATATGACCACTTTGACCAATTTTTGGTCAATGGGGTCTATGGTTGACTAAATGGTCAAGTTTGACCAATTTGGTGTTTTGGATTGACCAACTGGTCCAATTTGACCAAAGTTGACCAGATTAAGGTTTGTCATTACTGATCTGATCGTTTTGGGATGTCAACATCGTTAAAACCCAGAAAGGGTATATTGGGGATCAATCTAGTTTTTAGGGTTTTGGGGACCCTAAATAAGTTTAAAGGGGTCAATGTTGTAGACCTTTTGCCTTAATGATCATAATGATCATTTTTAGGTCTTTATGAGTTGCTTGATATTCCTGAGCCAAATATTACTCAAGACATGTCTGGTCTATGAGTGTTATTTTAGGTTTCTAACAAAAGTGAAGTCAACATCCTCACATTAAACTCTGTGTATTGCATTTAAATGATGAGAATGAAAAGTAGAGGATATTCTTCTTTCTTATTATTGTTGTCCTCTCATAGATAAGATGCTTGATGTTAGGTTGTTGCCCGAAAGGTGTTCTATAAGCCAATTTATACAAGGCTATGCGACAGTATATACACACAGAAAAAAAGTTCTCGATTAGACTATGTTAAAAGGTTCTAAAAAAAGAAAACAATGTTTGGAGAAAATCTCAACACCGGGGTCATTGATTTCGCGTTCACTTTTCGCCAAGTTGTTTTGTGTGCAAAAAGGTGGATGACCTCCTCCTTTCTTCAAGGAAACTCTTAAGAAATAAAACTTGTTTCTTGGTCTAAGAAAGTGGAAGAGGAAGTTGAATGAAGAGGAAGGAACGAGGGAAGAAAAATAATTAAGAAAAGAACTCACTTTTTTCCCTTAAGTTTTTCTTCTCTCCTAGGAATTATATCAGCCTCCAAAGCTCTCTCCAAATTTTAAGAATATTGTTTCCCCCATCAGTGTCTTATAAATAATTCCAAGTCGCCATGCAAAATGGCTTAAGTCATATTGGAAACTACATATTACCCCTTGGAAAAGTGGAGATCTTAAAATAATCTTTCATTGGTCATTCCAAGTCATCACAAGTCCAATCCATGCCTTAAGTGGCCAAAAGTAAACAATTTCAGCCAAGCTGGCTGACCCCGTGCCAGCTCTCTAATGGGAAGGCGCTTGGCTAATCCCATCTTAAAGTGAGTGTGTTAGGTTTCTAATGCGGGGGCGCTAGCACCTTGGTGCGGGTGTGCTCAAACAGGTGCGGGTATTACTGGCTCTCTATCTTCATGCACATAAAGTTGTTTCTGGAGCGGGGCGTCCATTCCAGGTAGAGGGTGCCAGGCAAAAGTCAGGCGCAGGTCAGCCCAACTTAAGGCACATGTACGCCTGTGCAAGCCACTGTTTTCGTGTTCTAAACGCACACTTCGTGTTCTAAAGGCCCGCCAGAGAGCCTCAATGGATGCCTTGAGCTATGGAAAGCTACATATGAAAGGAAAAATGATCTTATAATATTCAAGAGGATATCCTACATATTTGACGTAAAAAATTGATGTCAACAATTGAACCCAAATTTTCTTTTGATTGTCTGATTGTCAATTTCATTATAATCACGTAAATAGATCAGATTTACAAATGACCAATTCATGAGAGCCTTTCTATCACTTGTTCAAGCAAAAAAAAAAACCGGTTATTGGATTTACTTTTTTGCAAAAGTTAAGATTATAAACTTTAAAATTACTAAATTTCAAAGATTTAGGCTAAGACTCAAAACCACTTTACTAGAAATTTTTGAACTTTGGGAGTTCACTCCTTCCTTATGGAATCAATATACAAACTAAATTTCATATATTATGTGATCAACATGCATACTTGCACATATCGTTGGTTGTCTGCAGCATTTCGAACATATCAGAGCTCGGTTTAACTGCTTTGACGTGTGAATTCAGTTCGAGAATAGTTGTTATCGGCTGGCTATTAACGCTCATAAGACTCTTTAAAAAATATACTTGAGAAAGTCTTATTATGTTATATGATTGTATTTGAGCATACAATATAGCACTTAAGAATATGATCACAATGTATGTAAGAGATTATAATTCAAACCTCAAAGGAGAAGATTTAGTACAAGCAAAGTTATGAGATGGATGTTATGCAAATGTGATTATGACATTAGCAAAATTATGAAACAAATTTTATAGGAGATATTCGCATCAACACCTAAGTTGTAGTTAGCGGTGTAAATGAACCGAACACGAACAAACAAAGCTTGTGTTCGTGTTTGGTTCGTTTGAAATTTAATTTGTTTGAAGTAAGCTCGTATTTGAAATTGTTTGTGAAGTCATTGTTCGTGTTCGTTTCGTAACGAACGAGCCGAACACGAGTTGTTCGCGAACGACGAGCCAGTTTGACATCCCTAATATTAATATATATAAATAATATATTATATTAATTATATAACTTATATTATATAAATATTTAATATCTATTTTAGTATATTGCTAATATAGTATATTAGTATAATACTATTATTAATTTATTATATATATTATAATTTATAAAATTTGATTTTTTTAAATATCATAAATTTATTTATATATAATTATTTTAAATTATTTTATATTTCAAACAATAACGATTCAAACATAAACGAACACATCACTGTTCGTGTTTGGTTCGTTTAACTAACTGACGAATTTGTTCACATTCATCTCATTTACTTATCGAACGAATCAAATACAAACTCATTGACGAACCGAACAAAAACTGTTCACGAACAACGAACTTTTTTTAAAAGTTCTAGTTGTAGTACATGAGATTGTTACTTTTTTAAGTTATTTTTTTATTTATCTCAGAGTGATGAGGGCTTACCAATGTACAGTAAAAATTATAAGATGGAACAACCTTAAATAAGCATATCATTAAATAACACTATCACATAAACTGTGGGGCCCACAGTGCAGTACCCGTACGACCTCAATGGTCCCCACCATCTTCTATGTGTCTCCATCACATTAATGTGCTCTCAGATTCTTCTCGTCCATCACCATTTCACCATTCTGCATCTCAGTCTCTGCGCTGATCCTCCTTCCCCTAACAATACCCCTCCGCGCCTATAATTTGTTCGCCTCGGCATTAACACAAATGACTAGCGAGCAAGCTAGAGCGAGCCACTAAAAGTCCCCTCTTTTCCGGCGGCGATGAGCCGGAATCAGCCCAAACTTAAGCCGCCGCCACGGCCCTTCTTCTCCTGTGCGATTTTCCGGAACTGTACGCAGTCAGCCCTCAGTCCCAGAACTCCCTCCGGCTCTCCAACATCCTACCTCCATGAACTGTTAGCCTCCCCATCTCTTCCTCCTCCACCACCACCACCTCCTCCACCTCCAACAGCAGCTCCTCCTCCCTCCACCGCCCTTCCTTCTTCGAGCTCCTCTTCTTCATCCTCCTCCGCATCCCACAGCTTCACTCAATGGCGTTTCCCACTGCAACACAATCACCACCCGCCGCTCCCTGAGCCAGAACTTTATCGCCCTCCATCCGCAGACTCCGCGTCCTTCTTGTCAATCAACCTCTCCGAAGCCTACCACGCTTCCGAGCTGCATTTCAGCTCCGGCGACAGTGTTCATGCCCTCCGCCTCTTGGAGCGATCCCTCGCAACAGCGAGCCCCTCACCGCCGGCATCTCTACGGATCATGGAGGCTGTTGTCGCGGCGCTGAGGCAAGCAGAGACTGCGCGGGCGGCTGCAAAGGTGTTGCTAGCTATGGTATTGGCAGAAGGTAACCGCCGGTCAGCAGTGGACCGCTGCTGTAGAGGCGGTGGCGTCCGCCGGAACAGGTGCCACGACGGTGAAGGAAAGAACACTAGCGGCGTTGGAGTTGTTGTGTACGGTGGAGGAGGGAGCGAAGGAGGTGAGAGAACACGCTCTAGCGCCGGCGGCACTCGCTAGATCTGTGGAGGGGATGACGGGGAGAGGAAGGGAATGTGCGATCGGGATCTTGGCAGCTATATACGCCGGAGATAGGGCGGCGGATGCGCCGAAGGTGGTGGCGCATGCGGTGGTGGTGGCCTTACAGGGAGAATGTAGCGCTCGGGGGAGAAGAAAGGGGGCACAATTGTTGCGTGCTTTGAAGGAGAGAAGTCGGCTGGATCTCGCAGATGTTGGGGACTGAACCGTTGGATCGAGGGTTCTGCATTGGACGGCTCGTGATGAATTTTGTTGGTGTTTGAATGATTTTGCTTGTATTTTTATTTTGTTGTATTGATTGATGAATGTCAAGATTTCAGTCTATTTATAAATTTATATATTTTTTATTTATTGTTTCACAAATTTAGATACACTCCATTTATTTATCTCATACTCAAATTTTTATTTTTACAAAATCAGTACCGGATCAAAATGTGGGTTTGAGAGAGGTGAAAAAGACAAATCGGTTGCTTGGTTTGTAAAATTGAAAGATGGTCGGACTTTCGAGGCGTGGGCCTCAGAAGTTCATCGGCACTGATTAATGGAAGATTACCCTCGCTTCTGACCAAACAAAAAGTCGCTCCCGGACAAACAAAAAGCCAGCCAATCTCGCCAAATTTTTGCAAAGACGGTGCATGTGATGGGAAGGTAAAGACATGAAGAACTTCTTCCTTCTTTAAATAGAGGGAATGATCAACAACATTAAATGGGGCTTGCTCGTTGAAATGCTTGAGAATGACCCACTTAATGATGACAGCTCAACACATTAAATGGACGTGTTGACGGTTGATTTCCTAAAAAAGAAAATAAACTTCACATTAAAATAGATTTTTAAGACACCCCTTCCCAAAGAAAGTATTAACTCCGTGGGCCCATTCCCGATACACGGGGAACTGAGCCCGACCAAGTAAGTCTCAAACCTGGCCCGACAAGCTCAGGGAACTCATGGCAGACGCACGCTAAATCCAAAAGGCAGGAGATCATAAGACGATCACAAAGCTGAACCATCACCCTAGCTAAATGCCCTTGAAAGGACCCATGGGTCGGGACACTCAGGGCCTTCTCTCCTGCTCTCTAAAAACGAGATCCACGAACAAGACACAGGATCCATCAAAGGTCCTCAGTGGAATTTGTTGGCGTCAATTTTTTGATGTCGCATACTCGATATGTCCATGCAAATGATATGAGGCTCTCTTCAGTTTCTCGTAGTCTAAGAAAGCTGATAAGACCTCCTAGTACGTGCCTCAAGCAAAACTCGATATGTCCATGCAAATGATATGAGGCTCTCTTTAGTTTCTCGTAGTCTAAGAAAGCTGATAAGACCTAGTACGCGCCTCAAGCAAAGAATCAAAATCGATATTGATTCAGTCATACTCGAAAGAATTTAGCATGGAGCAATGTAAACTCTAACACGAGTCATCCATGTTGTCCACTATGGTGCCTTAGAGGTCATATCCCACATATTCAGAGCTTTCGGTGGCCAAGGGGAGTCATCAAACTCTCCCACATGCATTTTGGGAAATTTTGGGATTTTAAACAGGTATACCCGTGCGGGAGTCTAGGACGCCATTCGACACCAAAATACCTTCATTGAAAATTTTGAAATGTTCATTTTCATCTATGGAGTCATATTTGAGTGATAAGTGACTCTCCATAGTGTCCGGGTCGATTAAAATCATCATACGTGCACCCGAGTGAAAATTAGAATTTTAGATTGTCGTGGCCGTACCCAGCTCCGGAAGAGGATTTTGGCTCTATACGATGCATCTGTGGGGACTGTCTAGAGATGGTGAAGCCTTTTCTCATCCCTTGATGTCTTATGATGGTCTAAGGACCCATAAGAATCCACCACGCGAGCCTCGGTGAAGATAGGAATCAAAGAACAAAAGATAAAAAATTTTAAAAAATCGATACTTTTTTGAGTGGAGCATAGGTGCTAAGAGCCCCTAGGGGGTGCAGCTCAACAAGTGGGGGCACATATGCCCCATTTTGGCGCATAGGAGCTAAATCCCATTTTGGGTGCTGCTTTGTTGCGCCAACCGAGAACGGGGTGCATATGTGCCACCAATTAGCACATATGCAACGAAACTTTGCATAGAACAATCCCAGATAGAGAGGGTGGCACTTATGTGCTCCGAATAGTGTTTAGGCGGCCAACTAAATGTACAAACCCGAGCAACATGCTCATATGCGACTGATAGCTATCGCATACGCGCCCAGACGTCTTGCATTCGTTAAACACCTCCATTTCACGTCGTTTCAGCCCATTTCATATCAGATGGAAGGAACCATTTCAAAAAAACTTTTCATGGTTCCCATGAAGCTTATAGAATGAGTCAAGGAAAATTAAGGGGAGATCACATCAAATTATGTCATATCCATGCAAGGAGATGCTTCATCGGGCTGTGTCAAATAGATAGGTCGAGCAGGTGAAGAGACCATGTGGGAAGCTTGGCAGGGGTGGCAAACCAAATAAAAGAGAGGGAGGCAGCTCATTTAGGACAATCCACTATTTTCAAACTAAGGGAGAGAGCTCTAGAGAAAGGAAAGAGAGATTTCTAGAGGAGGAGCTCAAGTGAAGAAGAAATCCTTCTTCTTTTTTATCTTCTTCTTTGTCCTTCATTCCTTCCTATTTTTCTAGCTTTTTTTTTTCTTTCTTCCCTCCGTTGAGAGGCTTCTTGCTAGATCTAAGGAGAGAATTTAGAAATCTTGAGTGTTAGAGGGAGAACACAATATTCTTCCTCAAAGAGCTTCTTCTTGCTCTTAGAGGCTTGAGATCTTGGAGAAAGAGAGAGAGACTCTTCATCTTACTCGAGAAGAGAGGTTAGGAGGGATCGTCACGAGCTTCGCTAGAAACTTCATTGTAGTTTCAAACTTTGGTATAGCTTCATCGGAGCCAATCTCTAAGAGGGGCCATCTTCATTCCGTGAGGAAGGAGTTAAGCTCGAAACCTCGTTGAAGTTTCGCCGGAGCACCGTTGGAGCAACGTCAGAGTGAGGCCAAGCAAATAGAACATGTCCTCAACCTTCGCAACGGTGAGATTTTCTCAAACCCTTGTATTTTCCTTCTTAGCCGGCTTTAGGAATAGTTTTTACTAGGTGTTGTGGGGTTAGGTTACCCATACTAGGCATATTTGATAGGCCATTTAGTATCGTCCGTGTAATCAATTTATCCATCACCGGAAGATGTGATTGGTCGAATGAAACAAGTCGACCCGGCCATATGTCTTAGATTGGCCAAATTTTTAGTTTCAATGTGGGTTTGGTTGCCCATGCTAGGCAAGTTGGCGAGACGACACGACAATACGTTTATTGATTGACCAATTATGTCTTAAAAAAAACCCTAGGTTAGGACTTTACATTCGTGGCCAAATCAATGACGAAGAAAAGAGTTTTTCCTTGCAAGCCTTAGCCCCAAACCTGAGCGGTTCAGAACCCCAATTTCCCATAGTTTTGGCGCTTCCAACCTTCCGAAGGGGTTGAAATTGTTGGATCTTGAAGAATGGGAAAAACTTTGTAGCTAGCCCATTCTACAAGATTGTAGAGCGAATGTAGGACGGAAAAAACTTTGTAGTTTGCTCGCCCAAAAAAATGTGAAGGACTTCTCCTACGAGAAATTTGCGGAAGAAGTTCTCCACATTCCTTGCCAAAGCCAGAGGTAGCTGTGTCGCGTATCTAAAAGCTAAAGCATAGTACTCTATGTGATTTAGCTAGAGCAAGCGTGGATGGTTGTCCTGCAAGAATCATTGTATTTCATGTTTGTTTACTAGAGGGTTTGGTAGCCAACGTGAGGCAGGTACGACCCGCTGCCGGCATCATCTGACTTAATTGATCGCCCGACACTGGAAGATTCAATTAGTTGAACTATACCCGCTCTGGCCTGGTCAACACTATGCTTTGCCTCAAGCGAATACCCCATCCCAGTTGGCATTACACTTTGCCTCGAATGGCTGCCCCAGCCCGGTCGACATTGCACCTTGCCTGAATCGGCTACTCAGGTTAGGCCGACATTACACCTTGCCTCGACTGGCCCCCTCAGCCCAGCCAACCGATCACTGTGGTCTAACTGGACGCCCCAGCCTGGTCGACCAATCACCTTAATCCAGTCGGGCACCTTAGCTTGATTGAACCCATTGGTTATGTTTCCCTGGTTTGACTATCACGGTTAACACAATGGGCGGATAACCAACCTCACTTTGCATGTGCATTAGTATTGTTTGAGCAATATTTAGTATAATCATCATGACATGCTTAAGTTGCATTTTGAGTATTCACTCATACGCTCACCGTACTTGGATGATTCTCTCCAATGAGAATTATCATTCTCGTAAGTCAGTTCCCCTTACGATACACTCGATCACTTGGGTCAATGCTACTGACCAAGGAAAAATATGTTGAGATTTTCATACCTATTTTATACTATTTTTGATGATATTGTACTTTAAAGAAATGTATTTTTGATGTTTTGTTGCAGGAATGATGAATTAGGGTCATTGGAGCAAAAAAATGCAAAAAGGAGCAAATTTGGGGCGAAAATGACCAAAATGTGAAGATTTGAACTAGGGCGCCGACGGCGAGCCCAACGGCGCTGACGGCGGACTTTTCGCGAGATTCCAGAATTAATTCACTTAGTAGG
>NW_018238700.1:124422-124927 GCF_001263595.1 Phalaenopsis equestris | reverse complement strand
GAGCTCGGCGGTTATGTCCAACTATGCATTGGATGAGGACGAATTTTAGAGGGGTGCTTAGACAACTCTTGGGAAAACTCATCCACATCTTTAAAGAGAAGACTTTGGCAGAAAATAGAGAGGGAGAGGCTCAAAATTGAAGTTTGAAAAAGTGTAGAGAGTCTAAATTGTGAGGAATTCTTCGAGAGATTGTAAAAGTGGAGGGAAAGTGAAAGATTTCTTTCTCCTTGCCGCTTTGAAGAGGAATTTTATATGATATTTCTTTCTCCTTGCCGCTTTGAAGAGGAATTCTATATGCTGTAAAGAAAGGAAGAGATTCAAGGGAACTTCAAGGAGTTCACTTGGGGAGAAATTAAAGATAAATTTATTTACTTGTTGTAGTTTGTATGACTTTATTTTTATATATGAATTCTGGGTTTTGTTGTGTTTTCCCCATGAGATCTGAGTAGTTTTCTCTGCCTTTCTCCTTATCTTGAGATTTGTGAAATGGTGATTTGAATTCGTT
>NW_018238700.1:117844-124245 GCF_001263595.1 Phalaenopsis equestris | reverse complement strand
AGCCCTCAGGCGAGGGGAATGTGGGAGCTCCGAAGTGAGAGCCGGTATCCTCCCAGCCTAGCCGCAGATTCAGTAAACAAGCGTAGGATTAGTCAATGTTCTTTATGCCTGGACCAAAGGGTAAAGAATAGGTAGACTCCTATTTGGCACAATACAATTTGAATTGATTCACTTTATCCATTCACTATAATTTATTGACAAGAAAAATGATGTTTTCTTATATATATCTAATATCACATTAGAACCTTCATTAGTATAATTAGTTATTTAATAGTTATTAAAATTATATATTTATTTCAATTACCTATTAGTGACAGATAAATAAATTGAATTCAATTGTTGTGATTAAAGTATTATTTTTCTAAAGTTTTAGTTCGTAGTTCTAATATTACTCCCTGTGGGATCGATATCTAAGACTCCATTAGAGCCCTATATTACTTGAGTGATACGTATACTTGCGTTGATAAGTGTGACTTTATAATTATTGAATATTTTATACATACATCTTTATCGAATCTATAACCGTTATTAAGTTTTTGGTGCAGTTGCTGAGGAATTAAATCTTTTAGCAGCAGTACTAAATACTTATATTTTTAAGCATATATAGGGTCGTTGTCAGCTACCATAGTGTGTCAGTGCCATTTGAGTGAATGTTTTCTTGGTACGCTCACCACTTAAGTCAATGCCCCTTCGGTACCTTCGCTTCTTTCGGGTCAATGCCTCCACAACACACTCATCCTTTGAGTTGCTACCTCCATGACACACCCATCCTTTTGGGTCACTGCCTTCATGGCGCACCCTTCATTTGAGTTGTTACCTCTATGACACGCCCATCCTTTCGAGTTGTTGCCTCTGCAACACAACCATCTTGTGGGATGTTGCCTCCACGGTATACCTACCCTTTTCGGTCACTGCCTCCATGACACAATCATCCTCCGGGCCACTGCCTCCACATTATGCCCGCCCTTTCGTGTCACAGCCACCACGCACCACCACGACACACCCACGACACACCCATTCTTTGGGTCATCGCCTCTTTGACGCGCCCTCCCTTTTGGATCACTGTCTCCACAACACACTCATTTATTTGGACTGACGGTTCAATCACATGCCCACCCCACCCAAGTCATTGCCTCCATAGCACACCTATTCTTGGAACACTGCCTCTACAGTATGCCCACTTTTGAGTCACTACACCCAGTGCACACTTACCAACCGAGTCACTGTCTCCACGGTACACTCCTTACTACTTATATCATATGATTTTTTTGCATTTGCACTTGTATGTATGCATGGATAGCGAGTCAAGCTCGATAGGCGAGTGACCCCATGTCAGTCAAGATTCCTTAAAGTGCATTGCTTGCCTGGTTAATTATGGCGAGCAATAAGTTAAAGCGTCGGGATTGACAGGAGTATGACTGTGCTAAGGATTTAAAGGGACTAACTTGCATCACCTTGCATTTTACGGGTCTACATTTAATGGCTTATGAACATCAGAGGAACTGAGACCACCCGCACATAATCGAAGACCTGACCTTCGGTTGATCCCGCCAATAAACCGACCCTTGCTAGTAAGGGCTCGATCCCTCCTGCCTGTTGCCCCGTGACACAAAGGGAGGGCGACCGATGCTCCATTCACTTCTATCCAATACCAACAACAGGAAAAGGAGCGTATGACTAGTATCCTCATGAAATGACTGTCGGTAGGACTCCCACGAGCTCAACCTGCAAAACGACCACTGTAGCAACAATCTCCACAACATCTTTCGACTACCCACTGTCCTGGTAACCCTCTAACTCGGCCAACTTGTCTACATATTGGAAATTTCAAGGAGCTATTAAAAGATTGGTGGCGGCCAAAAAAGAGTCTTTACGTACTCGTGAATCTATCCATTAATGAGACCAAAATATAAGTATTAAGGGCAGTTTCCATAACCGTCCCCTGCTTTCTGTAATTGTACAAAATACTCTCCTATAAATAAGAGACAAAAATATGAATAAAGAAATCTCTTTCCCCGACTTTCTCTACAGAGAATTCTAAACTTATTCTACTGTCATCACTTCTTCGTCTGACCCAAACTCTTGAGATATATTCACAACATAAATGTACATGTTTGGATCCAACAACATAAAAATTAGGCGTTGTGTAAGTAAACTCCACTTGTATTTTTCTTTTTATTTTTAAATTTTTGTCTTCAAGTAGATTAAAGAAATAATAAATTATGTTCATTATTTTTTATTTTTCAAGTAAGAAAATGAAGTTTAGCTTTTTTTATTATTTTCAAAACGCTTTCCAAGCAATAAAAAAAAAAAAATCAATCTAATTCTCCACGAACATTTATCTAATTCAATTGGTCTATGTAGCTGCTAAAACTGTAGTTGAATATAAATAAAATGGCATTTGCTTTATTTTTAGTAATTAAATAAATATATGATTAGTGGTCGCATTCATAACACATTAATTATAAATAAATTAAATAATCTCAATATGCTATGTTCAAACGCCCGTCAATAATCTAAATATATGATTAGAGGTGTAAACGGGCCAAACACGAGCGAGCCCAGGCTCAACTCGTTTATATTTCGAGCTCAAAAAGTGTCTTCGTGTTCATTTGCTTAGCGAGCCGAACACGAGCCGTTCACGAACAAAGAGTCGTTTTGACACCCCTAATCAAGTAGCCATAAGATGTTAAGGATTGAGACAAGGTTTAAAAGTTATTGTTTATATTAAAACATCATTTGAATCTAATTTAATAATTTTTATTATATTTTCTTAATTAATACTTTTAATTGATTATAAATATTTGTGGCCTTGTAATTAATTAATTTTTTTAAAATACTACTCATATATATAATTGATTAGTAGTATTTCGAGTCAAACACGAACGAACAATTCTTTGTTCGTGTTGTTCATGTTCGGCTCATTAACTTAGCGAACGAGCCAAACACGAGCCTCTTAGCGAGCCGAAAACGAGCTTTCCGCGAACAACGAGCCGTTTTGACAACCCTATATATGATTAGTGTTCGCATGTATAAACTAAGTTTGTTATATGTATGCATTTTCTCTCGTATTATTTTTCTTAGTTTTATTCTTGAATATATTCAAGAGAAAATAAATTATGTTTATTAAATTATTTACTTCTTTTAGATCCCACGGTATATATATTTCCACTGTGGCAGATGGAAGCCAATTGCAACCACCTAATTCTTAGCTATTTAAATATCCAACACATGAATGTTACTTTTAAATTTATAACATCAATATCATTATACGATGGTGGTGAGGCCTGCAATGCTCTATGGCACTGAACTTTGGTCTTTAAAAGAGAAGCATAAAACTAAGTTAAGTGTTGCCGAGATGAGAATGATTAGGTGGATGAGTGGTTTTACACTTAAGAGACAAAATGCGAAATGAATATATCCGTATAGGGTTGGTGTAGCTCTAGTGACTTTCAAAATTAGAGAAAGTCGTCATACATGATTTAGTCACATTAAACGTCGACCATCTGATATTCTAACTAGAAGAGTAGATGTTTTAGATTTGACTTATGTTAAGAAAGACAAAGACATACCTAGGAAGACTTGAGCAGATTGTATATAGATGTTTTAGATTTGATTTATGTTAAGAAAGACAAAGATATACCTAGGAAGACTTGAGCAGATTATATAAAAAAAGATGTTAATTTATTAGAATTAAATGAAAATATGTCACTAAATAAGACATAGTGGAGAAAAAAGATTCATGTAGCCGACCCCACTTATTGGAATAAAGGTTTTGTTGTTGTTGTTGTAATATCGTTCATATCACAGAAAAAATGCCACCATTTTAACTTTCTGAAGAAACATACACCTTTTCATTCATAAGGTGTATGTAGAAATTGAAGTAAAATTGTTAAATATGTAAATACATAGGAATTGAGCTATGTATATGTAAATCTTCCTAAATTTATTAATCATCATAGGGATAATAATGACTTTGACTTATACATCATTAGGTTTTATTACTTTAGTGGTTCTTATATTGATGAGTTTAGATAATATAATATAATTCATACATAGTGTTTAATATACCAAAATAATATGATTAAGAAATGAACAAATATACATATATTTTAAGTTTTATTAAGTATAATTTTTATTTTTGTTTTGTTTTGAATTTGCTAAAATAACTTATTGAAGTATATATGATTCAACATAAATCAACTTTGGGGTTTTTTTTTTAAAAGTTTTTTAATATATTTAAAAATTTTAAATGAATTATAATAATCACTATTTTTTAAAAATTCATTTATTTATAAGTGTTCAAGTTTTCTAATAGTTGTTCAAATGGAGTAACATCTATCTACATGTGGAAAATAGAATTACATGATTTTACATTGTTTGATGAAGAATATCATAATGAACTAATGATGTCTAAATATAAAAATAATATGAAAGTCTTAGGATGACAATGAGTTAATAATTGGTAATTTCATTTAATATATTTTTTTTCAAAAACATGAGCAAACACCATTTAATATACTCAATAACCATGTAAGAAAAATTTTTAAATATGCTAATTGTTGGTTTTTTTGTTTTTGTTGTTAAAGAGATCAAAAGGCTCTGCATTTTATTTCATCAAAAAGGAAAATACAAAGAAAGAGGCCCGAGGAACCTATTCACACCATATACAACTCACTCAACAAAATAAAAAAACTTAAGGTTCCTCCACCTCAAAAGAAAAATACAACGCACACAAAACAAATAAAAGAAAAAACAAACACTCAACAAAAGAAAAACAACAATCAACAAAAACTATGAATAAGATCCATAATAGCCAATTTCGAGAGAGCCGGAGGCACCATAGTATAAACAACAACAGAATTCCCACGAGCACTTGCTTTAGCCGCCCAGTTAGAAGGCATGTTACCTTCCCGTTTAATATGCAGCTATTGAATATCCATATTTTTAGATAAAAATAAAATATTCTTCATCCGGTGACAAATACTTCAATGATGTTTAATATGAAACCTACAAGATTGCCAAAGAATAAAAGAATCTGTTTCTATAGTAATATGCTGCCAAGAGCAAAGACAATTGCTCTATTAGAACAAGAAACAGTCATAAACCAACGAATTATAAAGCTCAAAGAGTTTCTACAGACTCCACCCACTCCGACAGAATTAGAACTCCAACTCCCATCTGTATTGATTTTAATAAAAGGTGTTTTAGGACAGCAAAGAGTTGCCAAACATTAATCATAAGGTTGGTATGGTGTTAAACTATATGAAGAAGAGTCTTGCTTTCTCAAAGTTTTCAGGTACTGGTAATTTGCAGGGAGTTTTTCCCTATTTACAGTTATCTGTCGTTAAATTGTTGGTTAAGCCTAATTAATGATTATGATATAATATTTACATATCTAACACAAAAAAATTGATATTTACTTTTATAAAATTTTGTTATTTATGTTAATGACTCAAATTCTTAAGTTAATCGTAATCATAGTAGGATTTAAATATTTATTTTTAAATTACTTTACATTTTTATATTAAAACACAATTAGATGCAAAAAAAAAAACTAAATATTGATATAATTGCTTTAAAACCCTACTTATAATGGTGCTATAAATCTTATTTTTCAGGTGAAGATAAATGATTCTTGAAATATATTAATTGATTTTATATTATATTTATTTTTTTTTTGCATGAAATTTTTTTCTCTTAACTAAATCCTCTTAAAACTTATTGCCCAAGTTATTCTCAAGATTTAGAAAAATATTCTATTGGTGACCAATCACAAGTAGTCATGTCGTCATACACCTCATTGACGGACGAAATGACGTCCGGTTGTTGGAGAAAAATTTGCGTACGTAAGACTATGCACACATTAGAGAGATTATTCAGAGGGTATTTGGGGTTATATCCGTGTTATACCCCTGTAACCTATCTGTAACATGGCTGTAACTTATAAATATATGAAAACAGAAGCGCGAAACTTACTAGAAGGTACAAATAGATTGCAGGTAGGTTACTGAGAGATTACATGGGGTATAACACAGATATAACCCTCAATAACCTCTGAATAACTTCCCTGAAGTACGCAGTGTTGCGTATGTCTTATGTACACAGTTTTTTCTCCGGTTGTTGGTCGTCTCGACGAAAAAGGTTTATGGACTAACATATCAAACATTTTTTAAAATTTAATAATAAATTAGAAGTTATATAATTTATTAAATGTTATTTAAATTAAAATCCCACTTGTAGCGAAACATGCCTTTAAAATTTACTGTCCTTCACTCCTCGCCTCTTTAATTCGGTGCCGGATCCAATGCTGTGCTCTTCCCATACTACTACGCCGTACTCCTTCCTCTCGGCCCGCCGGAGCTTCCTGCCGAAGCCCGCCGCCACCGTGCATCGCTTCG
>NW_018238700.1:108817-110292 GCF_001263595.1 Phalaenopsis equestris | reverse complement strand
TCAGCATCCCATGGTATTTTCCGCTCATTAATATTATAGAGTTGTTCATCAGGGAAACTTGCCGTTTTTATTGTTGGTGTCAGATAATTTATGATAGTATAATCTCGACAAATGATCAACAATTTGATTATCAGTTCCCTTTCTATCAATAACCACAAAATCAAACTCTTGCATCAAAAGTATCAATCTAATTAACCTTGGATTGGCATCCTTCTTTTGCATCAGATATTTAATAGCAGAGTGATCAGTGTGCACAACACATTTAGTCCCAGTTAAATAAGATCTAAATTTGTCAAAAGCATACGCAATAGCCAGTAACTCTTTTTCAGTAACAGTGTAGTTAATTTGAGCATCACTAAGAGTTTTACTAGCGTAGTATATAACTTTAAAAGTCTTTTCATACCTTTGTCTAAGAACAGCTCCAATAGCATAATAACTAGCATCGCACATCAGTTCGAATGGTTTCTCCCAGTTAGGTGAAACAATTATAGGGGCTGTGATTAACTTTTCTTTTAATAACTCAAAGGCATTTAAACAGTTTTTAGTAAATTCAAATTTTTTGTCCTTTTCTAATAGTTGGCATAGAGGTTTAGTAATTTTTGAAAAATCTTTAATATAACGCCTTGTCCGCGAGGAAAAGTGTGGGGTTTGTGGGGAGTTGCCCGTAAGAAGCTGTCGGTCACCAGAATCAAAATCTCGTTGCCCACTTTGGAAGGACGTTCAAGTTTAAAAAAATATGAAATCAAACTAACCCCATATTTTTCATAGTTTAAAATGAAAGAGCACTGTACCTCAAATCTTGTATTTATCCCAAAGGATAAGCACAAAACTTGAGGATGAGGCTCGATCAAATAAACTGAGGAAAGTATGACGTCCGTTTGGTCTGTGAAACTTTGTATTTGCCGACAAGTTCCATTATTTAATATAAAGGATTAAATAGGGTTTATATTAAACTGTGTTTAGACATGCTTCCTATAAGGGCAAGCCCTTATAGTTAATTATATCTTAAATGACCAAAGTCACCTAAGAAGACTGTCGATAAAAATCAAGAAATATTATCTTCAAGGATTTCAAAAGGATAGGACTCTTCAGTGAGATTGAACGTAGAGGTGTGAAAGGGGATTGGTTCAAATTTGGAACATTTTGTTGTAGAATCCAAAGGAGGAAGAACTAGGGGATGTCATGGATCTAGAGGAGAACCCTGGTGACTTCCCAAGCTATCCTATTATTTGGCTTCAGTTTTGAGGAGAAATGTTTAAGTGTTTCATCCTGCTAATTTTATTATTTAGTACTTACATTCATGTGAAACTATCACATAAATAGCCTGGTAGATGTGAGGATCGTGATGGACGACAACCTCAGAATCCTAAGACGAGTTAGGACTTATATTGTATAACAGGGCTATACAAAGGCCTAAAGATAAGGTGAGGATTTACGTTGCATAAGCAAGCAACCTCGAAGTCCTATGGCTTTGT
>NW_018238700.1:105453-105852 GCF_001263595.1 Phalaenopsis equestris | reverse complement strand
GTCCCATTTGGATAATAACAGGTTTGAGCTGAAATGAATTAGCAGCTACATCGGGATTATGGATAGATAAGTGAATTTCATCTGCTGTAGGATTTGCATAATCTCGTAAAGGTCTAGGTTGATGTTCATTTTCTATTCCTTGATTGTTCACATTGTTTTCCATTGTGTCAGGATTTCTAGGTTCTTTTCTTAGTTTTCTAATTCTCCTAACTGTGCATTCTAATTCTGAATCGTAGGGTATAAGATTTTCTAGTCCAAATTTACGCATACAATTAAAATCACTACATAGAAAAATAGTTAACTAAATATGAAAATAAGTTGTATTTCAAGTAGAAGTTTTCTAATAGTCCTAATTTGTCTGTTAGTCTAATTATGATTATATATATATATATATATATA
>NW_018238700.1:94857-104674 GCF_001263595.1 Phalaenopsis equestris | reverse complement strand
GTTGTAAAACTAAACATATTTTAACAAGTCAATTGGCCATATTGAAAGTAAATTAAGATTGAAGTGAAAAGATCACCTCAACTTCTTTAACATTCTCATGGCACAATCAATTCAAATCACCATTTCACAAAATCTCAAGACAAGGAGAAAGACAGAAAAAACTACTCAGAACTCATAAAGAAGACAAAACTTAGAATTTATATATAAAATCAAAGTCATACAAACTTCAATAAGTAAATACAACTTATCTCTAATTCCTCTCCATGCAAACTCCTGGAAGTTCCTCTGAATCTCTTCCTTTCTTTTCTGCACACAGAATTCTCCTTCAAAGTGGCAAGGAGGAAGAAATCTCTCACTTTCCTTCCACTCTTACAATCTCTTGAAGAATTCCTCACAATACTAATCACTCTCTACACTCTAATGGGCACCACAAACAACGAAGACTCAGCCGACACACCCTTTTTCAGCCTCCAAATTGCAGCCGCAGCATCTATAATCGATCTAAGAGATCCCACTAATCTATTATAAAAGTTAGAATTATCAACCATTCTGGTAACAAATGATTTGGGCACTTCCTAAGAAGATCTTTAAATCTCTCCCAAGCTTCATATATCGACTCTCCAAGTCTGGACTCTCGGGAAAAACCCACCGTCGGCGGCGGCGAGCCCGCCGTCGGCGCCCAAGATCAAATCTTCATATTTTGGATCTTTTTGCTCTAAATTCACTCATTTTTGCATCTTGTTGCTCCAATGACCATAATTCAACATACCTGCAACAAAATTCAACATGACCATAATTCAACATACCTGCAACAAAAAATCAAAAATACCTTTCTTTAAAGTGCAATATCATCAAAATCAGCGTAAAATAGGTATGAAAATCTCAACATATTTTCCTTTGGTCACTACGAAGGTCCTCTAATGGATGTAGTCAGCGAACAAGAAAAGGAGGTGCTGCCTTCACCTCTGAAATTAAAATCCAAAAGCAATCCCTTGCTGAAGGGGAAAGAGGTGATAAGACAATATGATTCCATGGAAGGAACTAGCTGTCTACCATCCATGGTAGCCACTCCGGAAAGAAATTTGATTACTGCTAACAATGGTTGGATACTATTTGCTTCACTACGGAGGACTCAATGGAGAAATGCCAACCGTCGTAAGCACAGAGCTCTCTTGAGAGAAGAAAAGAGATGTCAAAAACAAATAAAAAACCAACGTGTCCCCATTCCAGAGGGACACATCTATAATCCGGATATGAAGGAAACATCTTCCAGCCTGCCCACCACAGATGAGGAGCCTGGGTATGTTCAAGAGCTAGAAGTATCGCTAGCCTTGGATGACCATTCTGTAGGTTGCCCTACTTGCAACATTGAAATACCGCTACAAGCGTCAGCTACAGAAGCTTTTTTTGAATGTTCGTTTTGTAATGTCCTGCACTTGGAGCATTTCAACACTCTTGAAGAATATGACTCTAATGAAGATCAATCTCAGACCAGCGATTGCCATATGAAGGGGGCATACGTCCCAATGGGTACAGAACAATATGACCCACGGTATACTGAGCCATATGTTCCGATGGACGCCAAGTCATACATCCCATTAGAGGTAACACCGTCACCAATCTGGATTCCTTTCAACAATGAAATGAGGGAATGTCTGCGCCAACCACCCATCCTCAGCACAACAAAGTATTATAAAATCAACGAAGTCAAGAAAATAAGCTTTGAGTTCTACAAAGAAGTATATGGAGAGCTCGTCAGTATATTGGAAGGACTGGAATTGTTACCAGGGTCTTTTCAGAAAAAGATGAACAAAGCATTCTGGATTATATCTTTGACTTAAGAGACAGAGGTCGAGTAGGCTTGCTCATGGAAAGAACCTACTCTTAGCCAAGGAAATGGATGAGAGGAAAGGGAAGGATTACAATACAATGTGGATGCTGCTACAATTTCACGAAAGACAGGCGAGGAAATCCTCCTGAGATTCTCAGGTACGATCAAGTGGATCCGCTGCCCCCAATGATCAAATGGATGATTGAACGAATGGTTCGATGGAACATATTGCCAGTCGACTGCATTCCAATCAGAGATGGAACATACTGCCAGTCGACTGCATTCCAAACAGATGCATCATCAGCATATATGACGAGGGAGACTACATACCTCCTCATCATGATTTTGTAAGACCCTCCTGCATAGTCTCATTCATTAGTGAAAGCAATATTCTCTTTGGGAAGGAAATTGATGTCATCGGCCCCGGTGAGTTCCAATGATTTGTAGATATTCCCTTACCAGTAGGTTCAATGCTTGTTCTAAAATGCAACAGTGCAGACGTTGCTAAGTACGTTGCCAAGCACTGCATTCCCGGAGTACAATGTCGTAGGGTGTCTGTGAATTTCTGATAGATGGACAACAACAAAATACTATTTTGATTTCAACCGGATCCTAAACTCGAAGAACTGGGGTCGTATGAGCTATGAGAGGGTTGCACCTCTAGGCACAAATGAAGGGAACTCTTGTCCTGGAATGTGGCTCAGAAGGTTAGCTTGATCACGAGCACACTATGCAAGGGGACAGATGTTCAGAGTGTTTCTCTTTCTTCTCTACTACGTTACAAATATGATATGTATCAAACATGATCAGTCCATGATATGTACTCGACATGACACATTCTGGATGTACCTTCATGCAAGTTTGCATATTGTAATCTTTTGGAGGAATTGGCCTACTTTTCATCTGTAACATTTTATTGAAGCAGATTAATGAAATTCCTTTCAGAAAATTTGTCTGATTGTTCAATTGCCCTTCTCAGTGCGATGGATAAAAGCCATTGAACCATGCGCTGGTTTGCAACTACAATGAACGAAGAACAAAACAATAAACATTTAATGAAAAAAAAGAAACTTTCAAATAAAAATATGATGAGAAGAATAAAATTATGATAAATTTGAATAAAAAAATCTCTCTTTTGAAAAAATTAACCAAGTAAAATTAAAATTTGAAAGACATATTTTCGAAAACATATTTTTGAAAATTAAATGTGATAAAAACAACAAGAAAAGAAAACAAATTTATTGAGTGGATTCTCTCAATTTTAGAGTTTCTTAGTTCTCTCGATTTTAGAGTTTCTTACTCTTTGCTCGCGCAACACAACTATCCTTGCCTGCATTAACTTTTTGCATCATTGCGGAGTTGCACATTTTGCATAAAACCCCATAAAATTCTGCATATCTTCCTCAAAAAATATCAAACTCTTCACATGCCACATATATTTAAATTCAACTCCACAAAATATTTAGAAATATCAATTCTCATTTTGAATCAATCACTACCTTTTGATTTATTCCTTTCAAGAATGGTCCTTAGCTTCCAACGCTCTCTCATGAGATTTACCCTTACCTATCAATTCTCATCTTAGAATCGGTCACTACCTTCTAATTCACCCATTTTGAGGTCGTTCCTTACCTTCTGATGCTCTTTCTTTTTGAGATTGACCCTTACCTATCAATTCTCATCTTCAAATCAGTCATTACCTTCTGATTCACTCCTTTCGAGGTCGGTCCTTACCTTCTGACGCTCTCTCTTGAGATTGACTCTTACCTGTCAATTCTCATTTTATAATCAGTCACTACCTTCTGATTCACCCATTTCGAGGTCGGTCCTTAACTTCCAACGCTCACTTTTTGAGGTTGACCCTTACCTGTCAATTCTTATCTTTGAATCAGTCACAACCTTTTGATTCACCCCTTTTGCGGTCGGTCCTTACCTTCTGATGCTCTCGTTTTGAGATTGACACTTACCTATCAATTCTCATCTTAGAATCAGTCACTGACTTCTGATTCACCCCTTTAGAGGTCGGTCCTGACCTTCCGACGCTCTCTCTTTTTGAGATTGACCCTTACCTGTCAATTCTCATCTCCGAATCTGCCACTACCTTTTGATTCACCCCTTTTGAGGTTGGTCCTTAACATCTGACGCTCTCTTTTTTAGATTGACCCTAACCTGTCAATTCTCATCTTTGAATCATTCATTAACTTCTGATTCACACCTTTTGAAGTCGGTCATTACCTTCCGATGCTCTCTTTTTGAGATTGACCCTTACCTGTCAATTCTCATCTCCGAATCTGCCACTACCTTTTGATTCACCCCTTTTGAGGTTGGTCCTTAACATCTGACGCTCTCTTTTTTAGATTGACCCTAACCTGTCAATTCTCATCTTTGAATCATTCATTAACTTCTGATTCACACCTTTTGAAGTCGGTCATTACCTTCCGATGCTCTCTTTTTGAGATTGACCCTTACCTGTCAATTCTCATTTTAGAATCAGTCACTACCTTCTGATTCACCCCTTTTGAGGTCGGTCCTCACCTTCCGACGCTCTCTCTTTTTGAGATTGACCCTTACCTATCAATTCTCATCATCAAATGAGTCACTACCTTCTGATTAACCCCTTTTAAGGTCGGTCCTTACGTTCCGACGCTCTCTTTTTAAGATTGACCCTTACCTATCAATTCTCATCTTAGAATTCGCCACTACCTTCTGATTCACCCCTTTTGAGGTCGTTCCTTACCTTCTCATGCTCTCTATTTGAGGTTGACCCTTACCTATCAACTCTCATCTTTGAATCAGCCACTACCTTCTGATTCACTCCTTTTGAGGTCGGTCCTTACCTTCTGATGCTCCCTTTTTGAGGTTGACCCTTATCTATCAATTCTCATCTTTGAATCAGTCACTACCTTCTGATTCACCCTTTTCAAGGTCGATTTTTACCTTCTGGTGTTTGATTTTTACCTTCTGATGTTTTTTTTTTTGAGATTGATCCTTACCTTTCCTTTCTCATTTCGAATCAATCCCTAATTTATGATTCACCCTTTTGAGGTCGGTCCTTACCTTCCAACGCTCTCTTTTCGCTCTCTTTTGAGATTTCTCTCTTTTGAGATTTATCACTACCTTTCAATTATCATTTTCAAATCAGTCCTTAACTTCTGATTCACTTATTTTGAGGTCGATCCTTACCTTCTGGCACTCTCATTTGAGACAATATTTAAATTTCAAATGATTACTTTGAGATCAGTCCCTAACTTCTGATTTCCTCCTTTAAGGTCGGTCCATAACTGTCGACTCTCTCTCTCTTGAAAACGTTACCTAAATTTTGAATCCTCACTTTAGAATCAATGCCAAAATTATGATTCTTATTCTTCAGGTTCGGTCCCAAATTTCTGGCTCTCTTCTGAAATTGATACCTAAATCTCAAATTCCCACTTTGGGTCAGCACTTACATGATGACTCCCATCCTCTAAAAACACTTGAAATCTGACAACATTAAAATCCACTCTCCAATCCCTAAAAAGAGTTCTTATCCCTTTATTTCAATCAAAATACTTACCTAATAATTCCCCAGTGGAAACAAATAGCACACAAAACTCTACACATTTCTTCTAGGTCTGTTGACTTGGGAGTCTGTATTGATTTTGTTGATCTTGTCGGTCAACGCCAATACGCGCGGTGTGCTTGTCTGGTACACCACACATATTGGGGGTCCATTTGTTGACCTTACTTTTGTTTGAGGTCTAGTCTTCTTCTTTTGTAGCCTAAGGTCTAGCGATAGGACTTTCCTATTGACTATTCTTAGAAAACTAGTAAAGGCACCCTCACCATTAGAAATTCTAAACTCTTCTTTACTCAACTTGAAGTTCCACATATTGGTCCTAACCTCTAGCACTTAGTAGTTCGGGTCATTATGAGGGAGCTCAAGGAAATTTCCTATAGGGCTATTTGACCTTAGGGTTGACCCTGGGTGTTGGCCTAGAGCTAAAGCACTCACAGCCCACATTCACACTCACTTACTACCCAAAACCAAAAATTTCATGATTGTGATCCCTTGATACTTTTGGGATACTCATGTAGATGGTCCCCTAAACCTAATAGCCCTAATCTAGGGTTTAGCTAAGACCAATACATAGAGGACCCAAATGGGGTTTCCATTGGTCCATGAGTTACTTTTGGTGGTTAGTTCCCCAAATCTTACCTAAAATACACATCCTAGCCTTTTGCCCCTAAACTCCCCCAAATTACCCAAGTACCATTGAAACCCTAAATTTGGCCAAAATTCTCAAATTTATCCAAAATACCCAAACTTGTTCAAAAGATCATTTCAAACCTTTTGAAAACACCCAAATTACCCAAAATCACTAAAAATTGCTAAATTACCAAAATATCCCTCCTTAGCCCAAAATTCCAAAAATTCCAAAAAATCCCAAATAATCCCAAAATACTCAAAATATTCCCAATTTCACTTTTCTCAACTACCACATAACCCAATTTGGCCAATTTGACCATCTTTGACCAAAACCCCCAAATTGCCTTTAAAGGCCCAAATTTCCCTAAATCCACTTCAAATGTCCATCAATTTGATCACAATCTCCCCAAATTTTAGTCCTAAACTCAAATTCACCTTTCATGTGACCAACTTAAACCAAATCTAAGCTCAATTGACCCAATTATTTGAGCCCAATATTGATCTAAATCAAAACCCCTAATTTTGGCCCTATGACTTGGTTCCACCAAATTGAACCCTAGGGCCTACTTCATTGTCTCAATTTTGGACTCTAAACTCTTCATAACATTCCTAAATAGCAAACTTGACCTTCAATTGGCCTTGGTGAAGCCTCAATTTCATTTAATTTAAACCTAGGTCAAAAGCCACAAATTTTGCCCCAAATTGGCTATGCCTCCAAATTTCACAAAATTGAATGCTTTAGCCCCAAAATTTGCACCCAATTCATGTTGAAAACTCTTCATGGCATTCCTATTAACCATTATAAATAAGCAATTTGTACTTAGCCCAAGTATAGCCCAATCAAGTCCCAAGTCTAGCCCAACATGCTCAATATCACCAAAATTCCAAAATTCTGTAAATTGACCCCCCAATTGAACTCAAAATCCTTTCAATCCCTCACCAAAAATGATCATTGCAACCATCTACATCACATGAATAAATAAATTGGGTCGATTGACATGATTAGCCTAGCCCAAACCCAAGTTTTGGTCATTTGAACCCACATTGGGCCCATGCACTAAAATTAGCCTAACCACCCCAAAGTCACAAAATTAATGACTCCATAGCCATTAGTTGGACCATAGTGACCAAGCTAAATCTCATAAAATCACCTAAGTTAAGGCATGGACCATAGGTGCCCTAAATCAAGGGATTTTGATTCCATATTTGCTTAAGCCTTGGATATTTTTGCCAAAACTAAACCTCAACTCATTTAATTGCTTTGACATATTGCTCTAAGTTCCCTGAGCTCCTAGCCACCTCCCCCTGCCATGGCCGGCAAGCCTAGTCACCGAAGAAGACAAAAATGAGGGCCATATCCTCTTAAACTTCACTCAATTCCAATCTAGAGGCCATCTCACCCATTTTAATTTGTAGAGCCACTCTACCCTCCACCTAAGCATCACATTGCACCCAAACATTGGTCATGACAGACAGTCCAAGCCCATATTTATAAAAAACTCACCTCCACGGACATAGAGGTAGTGCTAAAATTTTATCAGAGAGAGCTTCCCAAATCACTCACAGAGATTCTTTGAGACCTCTTCAGTGCAATCCAACCATCTTCCCCCACTGATTCCCACTGTGGAAGCCCATTTTTGAGTTCAAATTCTTCCTAAAACCAAAATAGAGCTCATTACACTCCCACAGTCCACCAATCTTCAATTACTTATACCCATACCTTCACAACACTGAAAGAAGACAAAGCCCCATCAAATCCCTCTTCCACTGAGCCCCTAGCATAGACTTTGATCGACACCTAAAATCGGGCTTGGTCAATTCATACCTAGACCTTACACCACGGCAAGAGGCTCAATCCCTAGCCTCCTTGATCTCAAACAAATGTGCAATACATATCTGATTCAAGCTTCCCTTCTCAGAGCAAAGGTACTGAACTCCTTCTCATCCCGAGCCTATTTTTATTCTTCATTTGCTTGAGCTTAATTTCATGGCATCTTAACCATATGGATATGTTCCTCTAGTCTAGACGAGTATTTAAAAAAAATTATTTAATTTGGTTGAGAAATGAGGGAGATATCAAGCTTGGAAGATGGACGGTTCTTGGGTTAGTCTATTTGGGGACGCTGACGGATAGTCATCCGATCATGCGTTTATCTCATCAAAGGACGAGATCAAGTCGGACAGCACTTCCTTACGTGAACCGCGGGACGCGTGGCTGCTAGCATGGATGGCAGCGTCGAATGAGAGCACGACGCATGGAGTTTCGGAGCCTTCGTAGGTTGACGAGGTACCGCATATTTAAATAGATAAATAGGGAATTAAAAAAATTCAGAAAATACACCCTAAATTTAAAATTCCTAAAATAAAAATACCCACTTGCTCAGTGAATAGAGGAGAACGATGTGGAAATATTTTAAAGTCCATTTGATGTATATTTTATTTGTAATTAATTAAACACTATTTTGAGTCTTTTAACTCTCCAGGCATATAGGCATTTCAACATAGCTTGAATTTTTGGCATGTTGTAACCCCTGTCAAGGGGAACATTCCCTGATTTTTCCAAAGCCAGAGAATACCTCTAGACAGAGATCCATATTTTTCAAGTTTATGTACATTATTTGCTTAAATTAATCTTAATAATTAGCATGTTGCTTAGAAAAAATCTAAGAAAATTTTGGTAGGTTGACTATAACCAGAAAACCCTTAGGAAAATTTCTCATGAGTAAACTCATTTAAAATGAACCTAATCTTTATAAACCCTAAAACACTAAGATAATTAATTTTGGAAAATACAAACATCAAGATCGAAGGAACTCCCCATAAAAATTTCAAAGCATTTTTATTTCATTTGATGACCTAAATTGTTGATGACCTAAATTGATTTTCATGACCTAAATTGATTTTCCAAGTTAAATATCCTTTTTGGCACTAAAATGATTTTTAAGAAATCAACATATAACTCAAAAAATCATGAAAACTTATTTTTGGAGTTCTCTATGATTAAGGAAATTTTATAAAAATAAAAACTTCATTTTTAGCCTATTTTAAAAATATTTAAAATAATTAAAAATTCATAATTAAAAATTCATAAAAATAAAAATTCATAAAAATAACAAAAATAATAAAATGCATGGAAATGTTCTAAATTATTTTCTAAGCATTTAAAAGCAATTGGAATATTTTTTCCTAATTTCTAAATAAAAATAATATATTTTGAAGCTTAAAATAATTTTTAAAGGCTAAAAAAAAGATTTCCACTAAAATAACTCCAATTAATCAAAGAAAAAACATCAAAGAAAAAACAAAAAAATATAAAATTTACTTCTCTGGGTTCTCTGACCTTTAGGAGATTTTTCAGAAATACAAAACTTAGTTTTCCCCATTTAAAATATTTTTTATTTAATAAATACCCCAAAACTTAAAATAATTCTAATAATTCAAATAAAGCTCAAAAAATCATGAATTTTTTTTTTAAATGACTCTCCGGTCTAGGTCTACATCCAATAAAAATTTCAAGTGATTAGTTTTCACTTTGGTGCAGCTTGCAAATTTTCATTGAAAATCCTATTTTTTCATGAAAATAATTATATAAATTAAATTAAATTTTAAAAAATCACATTTTCTCCTCTGATGTCTTAATTGACCCATGAATGAAGTAGGATAGAAATTTCAAAGTCATTTGATTTGAATTTGATAAACTATGAAGTGCTAGAGCCTTCGGGGCAAAAGTGTAATTTTAGGAATTTGGTCATAATTAACATTTAGGCTTAATTCAAGGAGGGAACAAGGAGGGAAATGGG
>NW_018238700.1:81244-94847 GCF_001263595.1 Phalaenopsis equestris | reverse complement strand
GAGGGAAATGGGCAACCTCTAATCTTAATTAACTTGTTTGGATGACTAAAATTAATTATGGTATTATTTGGTAGAAACCAACCTCACTTTCCTAATTAAAAGGATAGATTAATAAATTTCTAAATTATTAAAATTTGGAAGTTTATTAAAATTAAATGAACCTATGACTTAGGCATATGACTTTTGAAGTCAATAATTAATCAATTTAAAACCCCTATTTAATGTTCAAATAAAATTCAAATAATGAATCATGTCAAATAATGAATCATGATCACCTAAAATTTAACCATTTCAAAATTAATTAAGACACTCACCTAGGTCTTAAGGGCTTAATAGTGATCTAAGTTAAATCAAGACTGATTAAATGAGGATTAGAAAAGAAACATAGCTAAAATTTATGAACTTTAAAACACTACAAGCCCAATTAGGACCAAAATTTGACTAAGTGTTCCAACAACACTAGCTTGCCCCCTTTAAGGGTCTTCATTCACATAAATTTCAAAATTAAATCACAAATGATAATTACCCTACTCTTAGGGATAATTAGGATCTCAATGTTCATTGAGCATTAGGGTGTTCATAGGGTGAATTATTAAGCAACACAATAAGTTTAAATGAGCTCGAGGCCTTTCACAGGTAGTGAGAAGGAAGCATGGACCTGCTTCTTTCTTCTAACTTTTGGATACCTCAGAGGTCTACTAAACTTAATGTGTTTTGCTTAACAAAATCATCCCTAATCAAACTAATAGGAACCCACCAAGATATGACTAGGGTTAGGTAGGTCGCCAAAACATCACTTTCCTGTTTCATATAAAATGCCTTGACATGCATTTTGAGTTTCAGGTGATGGAATGAGAAGACGCGCCAGGTACGCTTTTTATAGTTTACAGTGCTGTCTTTCTTGTACTTTTTATACTTGCAAATCTTCCATGCTAAACAATGATTCCATCCTACATGAAAACTAAAACTATCAGGATAGTCACAGGATAGTAACCAAAACTAAAATGAAAATCAACCAAGATATAATTCACCCCCACAACATTCAAAATATAAAAAAAATCCCCCGCCACAGCATTAAAAATATAAAATAACTCAAAATTTCATCACAAACATAACATAAAACTACAATTGAAACGATTAAGACATCTCTATCGGATGATCGGGAATCCCTCAGAGAAGGTAACATACGGTTGCTAACGAGATTTCCCATTGTCTAAATGAAAGTATGGAATTCATTAAGTTGAGTAGTAAATTCATTTTGACTAAGTGAATCCAATAGAAAATAGTGGTGCCGAAACGAGGGAACTGTAGTATCATAACCGATGTCGCTCTAATAAACATTAACATGCCCCAATAATTTTTTAAAGAACTACAACCCTAGGGTAACCTGATTTGACATTATAACCTGACACCCTAGAAAACTTAAACTGTCACGGTAAAAAGCTTGGATTTAGCATCGTGGGCAGCACGACCATCTTCACAGTAAAACCTGTCTTCCCCAGCTAAACCATTCATTCCTTAGAATTAAACAACCAAACTATAGGATTCCGAGACTGTCTGCTTATGCAACATAGATCCTCACCTCATCTTTAGGCCTTTGTATAGCTCTGTTGTACAATATAAGCCCTAACTCATTTTAGGATTCTGAGTTTATCGTTCATCACGACTTAAATCCTCACATCTTCTAGATTATTTGTGTTATCGTTCCACACAAATGTAAGCCTTAAATTAATAGAATTGGCAGGATGAAACGCTTAAATTTTTCTCCTCAAAACTGAAGCCAAACAATAGGATAGACTGGGAAGGCACCGAGGTTCTCCTCCGGATCTATGTCATCTTATAGTTCTTCCTCCTTTGGATTCTACAATAAAAATGTTTCAAATTTGAACCATTCCCCTTTCACACCTCTTTTTCCGATTTCATTACAGAGTTCCCCTTTCACACCTCTTTTTCCAATTTCATTACAAAGTCATCTCCTTTGAAATCCTTGAAGATAATATTTTTTGACTCATCTCCTTTGAAATCCTTGAAGATAATATTTTTTGACTTTTATCGAGAGTTTTCTTAGTTGACTTCGGTCATTTAAGATGTAATTAACTATAGGGGATTGCCCTTATAAGAAGCTTTTCTTGAACCTAGCTTAATATAAACCCTATTTAAATCTTCATATTAAATATGGGAAATTTTTGGCAAATAAAATGATTTCGCAGACCAAACGGACATCATACATTTCTTAGTTTATTTGATCAAGTCTCATCCTGAAGTCTTGTGTTTATCCTTTGAGATAGATACAGGATTTGAGGTATAGCGCTCTTTCATTTAAACTATAAAAAAGATGGGGTCAGTTTGATTTCATGTTTCTCTAAACGTTAAAATGTCCTTCCAAAGCGGGCGACGGTTGTTTGATTTCGGTGACCAACAACTTCTTACGGGCAACTTCCGAAACCAAAAATAGTGTCGACACTTAATCGTAAGAAGAACCTGAATTGAAAGATGAAATAGTAAAAGATCTCCAAAGAAAGAGTTATTCAAAATCACTGAATGGCATATTCCGTGGTATATAGACAAAATGAATGGCATTCTGATTTTAGGGCAACCAGAGTAAACATTGGATACATCGGGTCGTCGATGTTATACCAAGAGCTTCATGAGAGGCAACCCTTGGTTATCTTTGTTATCTGTTTAGTGTGATTATTGTTATGTTGGATTGGATAATAGTGAGATGTTGAACTTTGATCCGTGTTTGACGTGTAAGAGTGAGTTGGATTAATGTTGTACGGTAATTCCTTCGTCATGACTAGATTTGTATATGATTTCAAGTAGTAGCAGGTTGACGAGTCTGTTACAACTATATTCTAAACTAGAGCTGAGCATTACCTTCAAGCATGTAGAGTTTGGACTTAGACCACTCAATGTAAACTCTATTACTTCCTTTATCTAACTTTGTCTTCACTGAGTAAGGTCATGAACTTACTTAGTGAACAACATCTGGATGAAATGCACTATTTTTATTTATCAGAGTGTGTATACCTTAGACTTAGAGTTACCTTGAAATTGGCAACACATGATGGAATTATGGGCCATGAGTGATAATCATATAAAGTTCTATAATACACCCACGTTATTTTTGTAGTTTCGTCTCTTGGAAATTGAAAGTAAGGAGGGGAAATGTGAGTAGAAGGGAGATTGGATTAACCTCAGTTGTTCATTGTTTATGAATATGTGAGTCTATGTATTAGAGTTTGTGTGTCTATGTTTGTGAGTCAAGTTGAATGAGTCATTGGAGACGACAAAATCTATCTTAATATTTTAAACTTGTTAGCATCCAATAATTTCTTTATAAAGTTTAAAACGTGTTCTTGTCTAATCTTCAGTCTGTACCTATTCTACCGATTAAAATTCCATTATAGTGTTATGATAAAGTTTAAAACGTGTTCTTGTTTAATCTTCAGTCTGTACCTGTTCTACCGATTAAAATTCCATTATAGTGTTATGTAAGTCAAGCATGATTAGGCTAGATTTACTTTCTACTGTAATATTCTACCTTGTGTTATTTGTTGATATTTTTGTAGGACGTGTAGTAAATTGTAAAAGTGATCTTTTCCTGCCACATATTTTTGTACTTCATTGTTACATATGTTTGAGCTTAAGTTTGGGGAGAAAAGAAAATTGTTTCCATTTTAAACCTTACATGTTTTCAAAAATACTACATATAACTAAGTATTTTATTTCTAATGATTCATGATTTTTTTTTTAATTCATGCAATACTAAGGATGTTAGAATTTTAAGTATAAAAATGGATTAGAAAATTTAGTTGATATTTTTGGTGAAAAGGGTGAACCTAGAGTTAAGGATATTTATTGGAGAGCTTAAGAAAATGAATAACTATCTTTAGTAGGAATAATTGTATTTTTGAAAAACTAAGGATTCTAAGAATTTTATTTTCAAACATTTAAGGCTATTTTAGAAAGTATTTTTAAATAATAAAATCAAAAATACATCCTTTCAAGTGAAGGAAAGTAATAAGTTCGTCGGATCCGAAGTTTGAAAAATCTGCATATATTTCTGAATTAGATAAAAAAACAAATTCTTTGAAAAATCTGCATATATTTCTGAATTAGATAAAAAAACAAATTTTCAAGTTTGATGATAAATATTTTAGACCCTGGGCAAGTTTGATTCTCTAGAAGTTCTTACAATTTGAACTATCACATTTTTAGAACAAAATTTTAGCAATTCTAAAGCAAGACCCATTAACTCTAATCTACATAAATTATTTTTAAAATGTAGTATTACTTGAGGACAAGTAATGTTTATGTTTGAGGGATTTTGATACGCCACAAAATGTACCATTTTTCATGCTTTATTTTATAATGATATTGCACTTTATAGGTACGTTTTCTTGTGTTCTTGGTTGTAAGTACATCAAATTGAAGAATTTGGAGTGATTGGAGGAAAAGAAACAAAAATGGACCAAAATGGAGCAAACCAAAGCAAATCGGGTCGAATCGGGACACACCGGAGCCATGGGGACCTAAAATGGATACTTAAGTGCTTGTGCGTGGTGCTTAAGTGCCAAAAATGGCACTTAGTCGCCACCCAGACAGAGAGGATGCTTAGGCGCCATAGACGGTTTTCAAAATATCTTCTAGAATATACATCGGATTTGGATGATTTTTAAAGATTTGCTTCGTGCATCTTTTGGAAAATTTATTGGAAATAAGAAAATGGACTTTCTAGAAGGATTTTTGGTGGTTAGAAGGAGTTTTCAAGTGGCACTTGAGGCACCATTTGGAAGATTCAATGAATTTGGACACTTTTGAAGAGACACCTAAGAAACTTTTGGGAAATTATAACTAAGGCTTGGAAATGTTCTTAAAAACTTTCTTTAAATATCTTGAGTCTCTTGAAGTAATTATAAGAGGAGAAGAATGCTTGGAGAAGAAGAAGAAGGCTTGGGTGAGAGCCCCAAGTGGGGCGACAAGGTGAGAGAGAAAGAGAGAGAGTGAGAGATTTCCTTTTTTCTTTTCACTTTGTTCTTAGAGAGGATTGTAAGGAGATTGCTTTTGCTATACAAGGAGAGTTTTATTTTCATAATAGATGAGTATCTTCATTTTATTTTGACTTGAATCTAGTAATTTGGTTGTATGGTTTCAAAGTCTTGTTTAATGAAAAGTTTTTGTTATTTCTCCATGTGTAGTGAGTTGTTTTATTTACTCTTCCCTCTTATAATGAATTAGTATGCATGTGCAGAATATAGAATTGTGTAGAGTGACAATATATTGTGATGATTTTACTTTGTTCTTCATTTACATGTAAAGTTGATCAACTTGCATGTTAAAATCTGTTGTGAGAACATGTAAGATCCGGGATGGTGTTGTCTCAATCAACTGTGGTAGAATCACATGAGATTGTATGGATGAGAATGTAGTCCACATGTTTGAGTGCAAATAAATGGGGAAATAATCTTTTATGGGTGTATAATTAGAGGACTTTAGAGGGATAGGCTAAAGCCCTCTAATTTGGTCTATCATTGTAGGTTTTGATGCGAGATGTTAGCCTCCAGGTGGAGGGATAAGAGGGAACTCTAGAGTGAGAGCTAGTATCTCCCCGCCTAGCCCGTCTTCAGAACTATTCAAACTTTACATTAACCGATGTTCTTTATAGCACCTTTAATAATGGTAAAGAATATAATTGCTCCTATTTATCACAGTCTCTTTCACTACCTATTTTGCTTTTACACATGTCACTAATTTCATTACATGAGGAAGGGTACTTTTAATATATTAAATCCCACATTCTAATTTTCATGAAGTAATTTAGTTTAGGAGTATAAGTAGTATTATAGTTATAATTGTAGGATATAATCATAACCAAACTTTTATCAACCTTCCAAGCTAGGGTGTGTTATTCTAGACTAGTTCTCTTGAAAGCCGTCGTGATTAACCTCAATTTCCATGGGATCGATATTTGGGGCTTAATAAAAAAGCCCTATATTACTTGATAATGATACGTATACTTGCATAGAATCCCTATTATTTAAAGATATAATTTGAATTTTACTTTGCTTGGGATCTAGTATTTGGCGAGTTATTGGGGAATAAAATCTTCAAGTAGTGGTGTTAACTTCATAAATCCTTACATATAAGAAAATATCAGGATCAAGTTTTTATTGCCATTGTTGGGGATCGCAACGGTTGATCTTGACTTATAGGAGAATTTTAGTTGAAGTAGATAGGCTTAGACTTGGAAAACTGTAGTGTCGTAAAAACTATTTTTGTGTGAAAAGTATTTTTGTATGAAAAAGTGTTGTTAAAAATCTGTTTGTGTGAAAAATAAAGTGTTTGTAAAAATGTTTTGTTGTGTTAAATATATTATTTATTTTATTTATTTAATTGTTAATGTATTGTTTGTTATGTGGCGTATCCAAAATAAAGGATTTGTCAGACTCGTGCCTTATGATTTATTTATTTAATTGTTAATGTATTGTTTGTTATGTGGCGTATCCAAAATAAAGGATTTGTCAGACTCGTGCCTTATGATCACAAGTTAGAAAAAAAGGAAAAAATCAAAAAATAGAAAGGACTTGAAAAACTAAAAATGAAAATGGAAAAAATTAAAAATAGTAACTTAATAAGTCATCATAAATCATTAAGGGATTATGTAAATCTTACGACAGATGAAATTCACTCAAGTATACAAACCCCTGTCATAGAAGCTGACTCGTTTGCACTAAATCCAAGGATTATCCAACTGGTGTTGAACAACCAGTTTGGGGGAACTCCTTCGGAGGATCCCTATTTACACTTATCAAATTTTCTATAACTTTGAGCAACATTTTGTTATAACATCATGTCAGATGATGTTGTTAGACTAATACTTTTTCCTTTTTCACTAAGGGATAAGACTAAAATGTGGTTATACTCATTAGCACCTGGCTTTATTTAAAATTGGGAGAAATCAACTTAGAAATTCCTAGCTAAGTATTTTCCACCTTCAAGAACTATTAAGCTTAGAGATGATATTATCTCTTTTAGTAAGTATAAAGGGGAATCAATATACAATCAATATACAAAGCCTGGAAAGCCTGGGAAAGATTTAAGGAACTACTAAGAAAGTGTCCATACCATGCTCTGCCCGATTGATTAATCATTCAAACTTTTTACAATTGGTTAGTAGGATCCCTTGGGTTTACAATTGACGCTACAGCTGGTGGATCATTAATTTCAAAATCATTTGATTAAGCATATGTGTTAATTGAATAAATGTCTACAAATGAACTTCAATGGCCCTCTGTAACGATAAATCTTTAAATTTAGGCAATGTTCATGATACAGATGCGATTGCAATTCTTGCATCTCAGGTTGCTGCAATATCATATAAGTTGGGCCAATTTGGAATGAACTAGCCTCAATTTACTCTACTGAGTGAGGAAAGTTCACTAGGGAATATGATTGATTGTAACTTATTATATGAGACTTTAAATACCATAAATCACCCATATTCTAACTTTTACAACCCAGTTTGGAAGAACCATCATAATTTTAACGAGCATCATACTACTTGGGATGGAAACAAACAATGGGAAAATAATCATGTAAATCCTAATAGAAGTTGGAATAACCAGGGGAACACAAACTATAGACCTTCATATCCACCGGACTTTAACAATGATCAACAATTTGAGGATAAGAAGATGTCTATAGAAGAAGTGGTATTGCAAACGGGAAACCAGTTACAAGGTCAAAATGTTGCGATTGGAAACATAGAGAATCAATTGGAACAAATTGCTAATTCACTTAGCAATAGATCCCAAGGAACACTTCCTAACAACATTGAAATCAACCCTAAAGAGAACAATAATGAACAAGTAGAAGCTGTCCAATTAAGAATTAGAAGAGAGATAGAGGATGCGGTTAGAAAAGAGAAAGAAGTGATAGAAACAAAAGAAGCTAAAAGACTTGAAGAACATTTTTCTAAAGAACTTGAAAATTTAATATCTCCAAAAAAAATCAATTTAGAAAGAGCACCGCTTCCATTTCTTCAAATACTTAGACAACATGAGTTGGATAAACAATTTTCAAAGTTCATGGAACTACATAAGAAGTTAACGATAAATATTTCTTTCACTGAAACTTTGGAGTAGATGCAAAGTTGTGCAAAGTTTATGAAAGAGATATTAAATAATAAAAAGAAATTTGTGGATTACGAGACAGTTGCACTAAGTGAGGAGTGCAGCACTATATTTCAGAAAAAGCTTCCTCAGAAACTTAAAGATCCTTGTAGCTTTACAATTCCTTGTGCAATTGGAGAAAGATTATGTGGAAAAGATTTATGTGATTTAGGAGAAAGCATTAATTTGATGCATCTATCTATATTTGGAAGGTAAGGTTTAGCCGATATTTCTCCCACTATTGTAACCCTTCAGTTAGTTGATTGATATATCATATATCCAAAAGGGAAGTGGTTGTGGAAGATGTGCTTGTTAAAGTGGATAAATTTATCTTTCCTATGAACTTTAGTGTATTAGATATGGAGAAAGATTAAGAAAATCTAATTATTTTTGGGAGACATTTCCTTGTTACTGGACAAGCTATGATAGATGCACAACAAGGAGAGTTAACTATGAATATGAATTACCAAGAAGTCATTTTTGATGTGTTAAATACTATGAAATATCCAACAAAGAGAAAATATGATGATTGTTTTTAGATGCATGAAATTGATTATCTAAGTAAAGACAATTTCCAAGAAATTTTTTAGAGTAAGTTAACATATGAGATCGAAACTTTCATGATGATTTGAAAATGTTTTTTGAAGAATACTGTATGTATATTCAGGAGAGGTGTGAAATGATGGACGTTACCAAAAATAGTAAACGTTTAATTCCATCTCTTGAAAAATCTCATGAACTTAAGATGAATGTACCTCATACAATTTTAAAGCCTACCTATTTAGGGAATTCATTTACATCACTTGTCTTTATATCTTTATATTTGACTTAATCACAAGAAGAACCAGAATTGAATGATGAAATCAGTAAAAGATCTCCTAAGAAAGAGTTATTCAAAATTACAGAATGGCATATTATATGATATATAGGCAAAATGAAAGAGATTCTAATGTTGGAGTAACCAGAGTAAACATTGATACATCAGGTCATCGATGTTATATCAAGTGCTTCATGAGAGGAAACCCATGGTTATCTTTGTTATTTGTTTAGTGTGATTGTTGTTATGTTGGATTGGATAATAGTGAGTTGTTGGAATTTGATCCGTGTTTGATGTGTAAGAGTGAATTGGATTAATGTTGTGCGAAAATTCCTTCGTCATGACTAGATTTGATTATGATTTCAGGTAACAGCAGGTTGACGAGTCTGTTACAACTTAGTTCTTAACCAGAGCTGAGCATTTCCTTGAAGCATGTGGAGTTTGGACTTAGACCACTCAATGTAAACTCTATTACTTCCTTTATCTGAATTTGTATTCACTGAGTAAGGTCATGAACTTACTTAGTGAACAACATCTGGATGAACTGCACTATTTTTATTTATCACAGTGTGTATACCTTAGACTTAGAGTGACCCTAAAATTGGCAACACATGAGGGAATTATGGTCCATGGGTGATAATCATAGAAAGTTCTATAATACACCCAGACGAAACACCACTTTCTGGTTTTCAACATAAGGGTATAATTAATATATTAAACCTCACTTTCTAATTTTCACTTAGTATTTTAGTTTAGGAGTATAAGTAGTATTGTAGTGATAATTGTAGGATATAATCAAAACCAAACTTTTATCGACCTTCCAAGCTAGAGCGTGTTATTCTAGACTAGAACTTCTCTTAAAAGCTGTCGGGATTAACCTTGATCTCCGTGGGATCAATATTTGAGACTTAATCAAAAAGCCCTATATTACTTGATAATGATACGTATACTTGCGTAGAATCCTTATTATTTAAAAATATAATTGGAATTTTACTTTGCTTAGGATCTAGTTTTTGGCGCGTTGTTAGGGATTAAAATCTTCAAGTAGTGGTGTCACATTCATAAATCCTTACATATAAAAAATAATTGGGATTATCTTTTGAAGCTATCTATGATCCAGTCAGCGCCACTTGTTTAAGTACAAAAATATGGATTTTCTAAATAAATTTTAATGCCTGAACTTCAAAAATTTATATCTTTCTATAGAAAAATCTTAAAAATAAAATAAAAATACCATCCTGCTCAATGAACAAAGAAGAATAATGTGGGCTATAATTAAAAATTATTTGATGACTCTTTGATTTTTAATGAATTAAATACTCTTTGGAGAATTTTAATCCATTATGATCAAGCATTGCTTTCCATGCCTTGAAATTTTGAGGGTTTATTCCTTATGATAGAGGTTATGCCCTCTAATTTTTTCAACTTCATAGGACATCTCTATACTTCTAACCTTAATTTTCAAACTAGGATGGCTAATTTGACTTTTCTAATTGTTTAAATTAAAATGCCACTTGGAAAATTATGGGAATAATTTTAGTAGATTTCCTATGGTCAGAGAAGCTTAAGAAAAATGTTATGATGATTTGATGTATTTTGTAAATTTCTATAATTTTTAAGTGTATATATCTTACTTTAATTTGAATAAATTAAATACTAATAAAAATTTGACAAAATCAATTCCACACTGTGTATAAAAATCATGTTAACCCATTGTAAAAATTAAAAAATTATTTGACTAAGTTTGAGCACTAAAGTTGATTTTCTAAGAAACCTTGTATTTTTGTACAAATATAATTATATTAGATTGAATACATTTGGTAAAATTATGAAAAGTGTTTTTCTAAGTTCCTTTTGATCAAGGGCACTTAGGAAAAATAAAATTTATTTTTGAGAAAATACTTGATTTTTTAGCTTTATTTTAAATTTAAAATAATTAAAAAAAATAAAAAGCCTAAAAATACCAAAAAAATTCAAAACGTGTCTGTCACTTAGAACTCTTTAGATATTTTTCCTAATTTTTCTAAGTTTAAAATAAATTTTTAAGAGCTTAAATAAGAAGTTTTCTTTATTTTTCCCATTAAAATAATTATAATAAATAGATTAAAAAATTAAAAAATAAAAAAAATTACAAAATTTGTAAAAAAAAATTTCTCTAAATTCAGAGAGGTTTAATAAAATTATAAAGATAGTTTTTGTAATTAAAATATTATTTTACATTTAATTAAATCAATAAAATTGATTCATAACTAACTAATGATGATAGAGATTTATTTCAAAAAAAGTCATGGAATTTTGTTTAAGTGTTTCTCTGACCTAAGGGGACCTCTAATAATTTTATCATGAATAAAAACTTTATTTTGAATAGTTAATCAAATCAATTTTGAAAATACTACTTTCTAAATTTAAATAATAATTTAAATTAAATTAAATTTTGAAAACCCACATTTTCTCCTACAATGTTTTAATTGACCCATGGATATGACACTCTAAATTCTCAAAGTCATTTGAATTTTGATTAATGAGTTATGTGGTGAAGGGCCCCAAAGGCAAAATGATAACTTTAGATTTGCGTGCCTTAAATCAAAATTTAGGATTAAACAAAGGAAAAATGAGTAACCTTGATCCTAATATGTTTGGATGGTTGAAATACAATGGGATTAAAAGGTAGGAGCTCACTAGCCACCTTTTCATAATAACAAAATTGTAATTTCCATAATTATCATGACCTAGAAGTCAATCAAAAATAAATGTTTCTCAAGTGACGGGTTGAAGTTAGGAAGATAATATTCCATTAATTTTAAGCCCATAATTGATGAAAATATTATCTTTCAATAACAATGCATGTCATTTAAATTAAAATTCTACTAGTTACCATTTCACCTATTGTGATTGTTCAGTGCTTGGTAGTGACCTAGGCTTGACATTTAAACTCATTTGATCAGATTTAAAAGATAACATTATTGATGATTAACATCTTTTTACACTTCAAGTTTGATTTTAACTTCGAAAACAAAAAAAAAAACTTTTACTTACTTAAATTTGCCTTAGGGGCACCCACCTACATAACTCTTAAATGAAATATCGATTGATTAATTGAGTGTCCTAGCTTTGGAATAAATAAAACATCAAGTTTCCTTTCGCAATGGGATAACCTTAGCTTAACCTTGGATGATTAATAAAATGATATGATATGTTCAAAATGAGCTCAAAATATTTCATGCAATCTTCAAAGTGGTTCAGGGTCATGCACCGAGCACTTTGAAATTTCTTGAATATTTTGAAATAAAAATTGAACTTGTCATATTTTGTTCTAAAATCATTCTCTAAGATCTTCTTAGACTTAACAAAGTCATAGCTTGGGGTTTGGTAGCTATACCTTTATCTACTCCTGTAATTTAAATTTCTTGCAAAAATTATATACATGTCGCAAGTACTGACCATTCAGGTGAGGGAGCGAGAAAAATTGACTGGTACGCTTTTAAGTTATTGCATTGCAATTTAATTTTATTTACCTTTCTATACCTCTCATTTCCAACCTAATAACTTGCATGTTAAATAAAAAAGTCACCCTGCATGTCAAATTAAAACTCATAGGATAGCAACTGAAACCAAAATCAAAACTAAAAATTAAACGAGATAAATATCACTGCCATAACAGTCAAAATATAAGTCAACTCAAAATTTAATCTCAAACTAAACAACAAAACAAAAAATTGTAACTAAATTAAAACGTCTCAATCGGATGATCGGGAATCCGTTGGAGGAGGAAACGTGCGGTTGCCTATAAGATTTACCATAGTTTAAATGAAAGTATGGAACTCATTAAGTTGGGTTTAGTAAATTCATTTGGACTAAGTGAATCTGAAAGAAAATAGTGGCGCCAAAACGAGGGAATCATAGGATCATAACCAGTGTTGCTTTAATCAAATTTAATATTCCCCATAATATTTAACTAAGCATGACCTTAGGAAAAAAATTATTTGACATCAAGACTTGACGCATTAGAAAACTTAAACTCATCGCGATGAGAAGCTTGGAGCTAGCATTGCGGGCAAAACGACCATCATCAGCAGCAAAACATGTCTACTAATATACTTTATATAATCCTGCAATTTTCACTTGGTTATGTGGCTCTTTCAATGGTGGAGGTGGAGGTAGCTCTTCTTGAGTTACTTTTTTCTTTCATTTGTCCGCTAGAGCTATTCTCAGGGGTAATACCATTCCACTCCTTAGGTTTATTTTGGTGATTTCTTCTTTCTGAGATGTTGTAGGAAAAATTTTTTGTGTCTCTTCTTCTTCATCGGAGAGATCCAAGCTGATAGCTAGTGGTGCAGCGTGGCATTCAAGGACTGGTTCCTCACTCTTGTTGCTACATGAACAATGTTGTCGACATCTTCTTTATCCTGACTAACGGGTTCATTAGACTCAAGTACTATTTTAGGATTGGTTTAGAAATCGAGATCGGAGTTATATTGAGCAATATCAGCTACATTATATCTTGAAAAAGTTAAAATGTAGCTGAAATTATAATTGTTAAATTCATAAGACCCCGGAGGGACAAAAAGATAATCATACATGGTCAGGGGTTCAAGGATTTTCTTCTCTAAAT
>NW_018238700.1:43743-81225 GCF_001263595.1 Phalaenopsis equestris | reverse complement strand
CCCCCCTCCCCCCTATCAGCCTTCATGGTGGCATTTTTCTTCTTCTTTGATTGTGGCAAATCTTTTGGCAAACTTTCCCATCTCTGGCTCGGCAGGCTGAAGACTCTGAGTGGTGGCTTGTGCTGATGCAGTTTGGATCTGATGCAGTATCTTCTTGGATCTGATTCAGTATCCTATCAATTTTATTAATTAGGACTTACATTCACATGAAAAAAAATTTATAAATGGTCCGGAAGCTGTGTGGATTTAAGTCATAACGAACGACATTCTCAGAATCTTAAAACAAGTTAGGGATTATATTGTATAGTCAAGTCATACAAAGACCTAATGAAAAGGTGAGGATATATGTAGCACTAGGCGAACAACCTCAAAATCTTATGGCTTGTTGTTTAAATTTATGTTTATAAACAGATTTCTTATCTTTAAATTACAACTGCTACTCTTTGCTGCCACCTGCTAAACAATCATCCAATGACATCTATAGTGTATTTCTACTTTGATCTACTGCCTCCCAGGACCTCTACCTTCATTCTTATGATGCCTCCGATGTGCTGATTGTAGAGTGAGACCTTATCAATTTTTGATCTTTTATTTTTTGTTCACTTCATCTGCACATGTAATTTTGAATACATATTTTCCTACTGTATTATCTTGTTTATAGTAAAATGAATTTGGGAAAAAACCCTCAAAAGTCATAAACATACAAATAAAAGGAATCAAAATTATATCTACCGAGTGGTTAAGATTGATTTAACATTAACATCTTTAATTTTAGTTTCCATTTTATAAAATCAATACCATCATAAATCTAAAATGATTTTCAACCAAATTGAGCTATGCTGAAGGCAATGCATCGTACTTGGATGTCATGATAGAATTTCAATGAAAAAATACTGCCCCACCAACATTTTTTATAGCTCACTAGAATGCTTGCCACATGAGAGTTTATTATTATGTAGGCGAGTGTCAAATCCAGGACCTCGAAAAAAAAAAAAGAACCAACTCTCAAGGCATTTATCAATCAGATTAGTTGATGCTTGCAATCTCCCACCACCATTTAAAATCAACGAATCAAAATCCCATTCACTTCAACAAATAAGTAAAATAAAACTCCTCAAGCATCTAAAATGAAGATATTCATGCATCCATGCATCCACAATGAACATGTTGATGCATATATACCACCCAATTTCTATATATTCACATTTCTAGTACCCAAACTTTACATTTTACTCAAATACCACCCAAATCTTTGATATCACATAAAAAATACCACCATTTCAACTTTTTAAATGTGAAGTACAGCTTTTTATGCATTGGTAATGCCACATGTATGTAAAAATTGAAGTTGTGTTAAATATGTAAATACATGGGAATTCAGTCGTATGTATGTGAATCTCACTAAAAACAAACGATACGCTGTGGCTTTAACAGTAGCTTGAGAACTCCAGGAAGAAAGAATAATAAAGCATATCAGTTTACAAGGCGCTATTCAGCTAGATATCATAAGGAGATCCTCATCTGTAAGAACAGAGGGAACGACTATAATGGGCTGCACAACAAAACCAGCTTTCAGGCAAGCATCCTCAAGAAGCTTGACCTGTTCCGGCCCTTCAGAACAGAACACCACCACAGCTCCTCCGCTTCCGGTGAACTTAGCAGCAGCACCTACACCTCTAGCTGTCGCAACCATCTGTATATTTAGAGCACCAAGCACATCATCTCCAAACATTTTCCTGACAAAAAAAAAATAATAATAATAATAACCAAAAAAAGAAGAAGAAGAAATTAATAAATAAAATTCAATTTGTATGATATAGACGGCAAATCATCATCGCCATCATTAGCCTTAATCGAATATTCGAAGTCAGTTTTATGAATTCCCATTTTTGGTTTGTTCTAGCAAGGCACTGCAAGGATAAACATTTGTTTTGAAAATCATTTTGAGCAACATATGTTCGTGTTATATTAGTTCCTTTTCTCGTCCTTATTCTTAAGAGATATTTACATGCATGCCACACAATTTTTATGTGTTACCAAATCTAACACCAAAAATTTGATATTTAGATTTATAACACTTTGGTTTTATAAGCATATAAATGAAAAGGTGAATTTCAAGTTTAAAAAGTTAGTAATAGTCATATTTTTGATATGATGTTAACTATTTTAGTGGTTGGCATGTAAATATCAAAGTTTAGAAATTAGATATGTAATTATATAAGAATTGCGTGGAATATATTTAAATTCCCCTATTATTATGACATTAATTTTACATATTTTTTTAATGGATCTATTTTCAATTATTTGCAAGACACATCCAAATCACTTGAGCCTATTTTCAATTATAATATCAA
This sequence comes from Phalaenopsis equestris, assembly GCF_001263595.1. Classification (NCBI taxonomy): domain Eukaryota; kingdom Viridiplantae; phylum Streptophyta; class Magnoliopsida; order Asparagales; family Orchidaceae; genus Phalaenopsis; species Phalaenopsis equestris. Next base: position 78,871 of record NW_018238700.1, on the reverse strand, counting down.
TCTTAATATTCTCATTTTTATTATGTACGATTAAATATCAATCACTTTTTCCTTACCAACCTTTAAATCCATCAGCCTACCTGCAAATTTATAAAATTTACCTACAAGTAATTTGCTTAGATAAAAAAAATGAATACTACAACAACAATAACAACAAAACCTTTATCCCACTATGTGGGGTCGGCTACATGAATCCTTTTCGCCATAGCATCCTATTTAGTGTCATATTTTCATTTAAATCTGATAAAATAAGATTATTTTCTATACAATATGCCCAATTCTTCCTAGGTCTACCTCTGCCTTTCTTAATAAAATTTGAATCTAAAACATCTACTCTTCTAATCGGATCATCAGTTGGTCGACGTTTAATGTGCCCAAACCATCTACGACAACTCTCTCTAATTTTGTCCGTCACTGGAGCTACACCAACCCTATCATGGATATATTCATTTCGCATTTTGTCTATCAGTGTAAAGCCACTCATCCACCTAATCATTCTCATCTCGACAACACTTAATTTTATGCTTCTCTTTTAAAGACCAATATTTAACGTCGTAGAACATTGCAAGTCTCACCACCGCCTTATAAAATTTTTCTTTTAGTCTAAGTGGTACTTTTCTATCACACAATAGAGCGGAAGCATTCCTCCACTTCAACCAACCAAGTTGAATACTACTAATAACATCCCCATCAATATCACCATCACTTTGAACAATAGACCCGAGATATCTAAAGCGTTCACACATTTTAATAATTTGATCACCCATAGTAACATTTTTGTCATTAGAGCTACTACTACTACTAAAATTACATTCCATATATTCAGTTTTAGTTCTACTCAAACGAAGGCCTTTAGACTCCAAGGTAAACCTCCATAATACAAGTTTTTCCTGAGTTTTTTTCTCGCGTCTTATCCAGGAGAAGGATGAATCAGCAAAAAACATACACCAAGTGTGCAGTTAGACCATCCAAAACTAAAGCAAAAAGATATGGCCTTAAAGTGGATCCCTAATATAAACCAATAGAAATAAGCTTATTTGGTAAATCCTCCTTCTGTTCGAACACAGGTAACAGCTCTTATATACATATCTTTAATGACTTGAATATAATTCAATATCAAAACCTTTCTTCTCAAGAACTCTACAAAGGATATCTCTAGGAATCTTATCATAATCTTTTTCTAAATCAATAAAAATCATATGTAGATCCTCCTTATTATCTCTGAACTTCTCCACAAAACTCTCAATAAATATATAGCTTCCATAGTATACCTGCCCGGCATAAATCCAAATTGGTTATAAGAAATCTTTATAATACCGTTTTAACCTATGTTCAATTACCCTCTCCCATAATTTTAAAGTATGACACATCAACTTAATCCCTTTATTCTTAATTTGCTCACTCTTGTGCATCCCCTTTATTCTTAAAAATGGGGATCAAATTACTTTTCCTCCACTCCTCAAGTATCTTTTTAGTTTTTAAAATAATATTAAAGAGTAGTAAGCCAAGAAACTCCTAAACCTCCTAAATATTTCCACGTTTCAATTGGTATATCATCAAGTCCTAAAGACTTTCCACTCATGGATTTCTTTAAAGCCGCCTCAACTTTTTTTCTACTAATGCGTCAGTAAAAATGAAACTTTATTACTATAAATGATATTAAGATCATTTAGGACGATCATATTTTCCAAACTTGATTAAAATGTTTATCAAAAAAACTCACCCACCTATTTTGAATATCTTTTTCTAAGAAAAACACTTTTTAATTTTCATCTTTACTTGAGTTAGATCTTTGTTTTTCTTTTTTCCTTCTTTAACCACTTTATACATATATTTTTCACCCTACCTAGTATCTAATCTATTATAAAGATCACTAAAAGCAAAATTTTTAGTATCACAAATTGTGATCTTAGACTCCCTACGGGTCGTTTGATATTTTTCCCAGTTTTACAATATTTTACATTTAAACCAACTTTTATAACATAGTTTCTTATATTTTATGTTTTCTTGCATATTTTTATTTCACCACCAACTATTTTTATTTATAAAAACTTTTTCTTTTGATTCTCCAAGTACAACTTTTGTCACTTGTTTAATAATGTTCGTTTTTTTATCCCACAAAGATATTGCTTCTTCACGAACATCTCAAATTTTGAAATTTTGAATTTTACTCATAAAAATAATTTTATTTGTCTTTTAGGTACCTCCGTCTAATTCTACGATGATGTTTCTTAGTTTTATTTATTCTACAATTCTTCTTCTTACAATTTATAACTAATAATGTTGAGTACTTAAATCCTCACTTGGAATGACCTTACAATCTTTACATTTTTGGCAATCTCTTCTTCTATAAGAAAATAATCAATTTATGTTTTATTAGATTCATTCTTATATGTAATAATATGTTCATTTCTTTTCTAGAATAAAGTATTAGCAATAACAAAATCATACGCTAAAGCAAAATCTAATATAACTCTACCTTCCTCATTAATCACTCCAAAATCGTAGCCACCATGAATATTTCTAAAATCTTCTACCAGTCTACCACCATGTTCATTTAAGTCTCCTCCAATAAAAATAATTTCTTCAAAAAGTACCATTTGTATTAAGTCTTCCAAGTCATTCTAGAATTTAACTTTAGAACCTATATTTAATCCTACTTGAGGAGCATAAGCACTTATAATATTAAAAATCATTGCATCAACAATAATCATAAGGGCTATAATTCTATCTTCAACTATATTAATTTTTACAACATTATCTTTCAAAATCTTATCTATAATTACACCTACACTATTTTTAGTGTGACTCTTACCTAAATAATAAATTTTAAAATCTAAGTTATCAATCTCCTTAGCCCTTTCTCCAACTCATTTAGTTTCTTGAATACATAAGATATTTATCTTTTTATGAATCATAATATCAACTAATTTCATTAACTTACAAGTGAGAGTACCTATATTCCAAGATCCTATCATAATATTAGTTTTATGAAATAACTTCACCTGCATTCGTTCATAATATAGGAACCCTTGCTTATTTGACACTACACCAGGCCGTCGGTGTAGCGGTCCTTACACACTTTTCACTGTATTCAAACCATACCACATGTCGCTTCCATGGGACGCCATAGCACTTACAAAATGATCAAAAGGATTTATTTCATGATTTTTTGATAAATTATACGTTGGTTGTTGACTAGCTAACGCAACCCTCTACTTTTCACATCCGAGCTGGAACCAGCAATGACAGTGTTATATGGATGAAAAATGCCAGCCTGGCCTATGTTCGCAAGCCTTAATTTTTTACTTACAAAGAGACGACACATCACTCCACTATTAACAAGTAACCAAGTGATAGAAAAATTGTGAACGATGCTTAAACAAATAAAGGAGACATTAATCAATGAACCCAGCATACCACACCTGAGAAACATAAATGATAAAACCAGATTCTGAGATGTTAAATGAGTTTATCTAAAATACAAACTGCAATGAAGAACCTTAAGAACCTAGCAAAGGTCTCAACGTGAAGAAATGAGAAATTGTCCTGCTAGAGATGGACAGCTTTTTACATGCATTTCATTTCAGATCGCTACCACAATTTTGTTTAAGGAACTATTTGATAAACTTAAAAAGCTAATGAGTTGAGAAAGCTAGAAGTGCAGAATTTTTGTGGTGAGTCTGTTTGGGACAATTTTTTGCATGGTTTACGTTGCAGGTCACCATAACAATCATGTTTAGAAAACTGTTTTCTTCCTACTTTTTAAAAAGCTTTTGTAGTGGAAAGTTATTTTCTGTAACTATATATGTTAAAGTGTGTTGACTGTAAGAATGTTGATGCCTATTTTTAAATATTTTTATTCCCACAGCAACTATCTAAAAGTTACTTTCCAAAACACAATTTTACAATCACATTTACAAAAAGTTACAACCGTCTCAAACATATCCTTACTTCAACAACTTTATTGCCCTTTTAAAATGTAGTATAGAAGACAGAAGTAATGACACAACAAAGTAAGCAAACAAAGAGCTTTTCCAAAATACTGGACAGGTTACCGTCTCTGAGCTGATGAAGAACAAAATAGAACTATAAAAACTGCACGAAACAATAATCTTGAGTGAAGAAAGAAAAGGTACATTACACCTATCAGTTTCTCCTTATTCTTGTCCATAAATGTGTAAACCTATAAACACAAGTTCGCAAATTGAAACGGGTATGAACCTTCCCTTAGGCTGCACAATTAGCTAATTTTACATTATTTCCGAAACAAAAACTAGCTATTTACTGAGGCACTGTTCTTTACCCTTAATGTGAAATTAAACCAGCTAATATCACATCTCTAGTATTACTCTTAACTTTCCAAATACAAATGAATTTTGAAGCAAGAAAAAAAATTTTAATAGAATATAAAATGCTATCGGAATACGCCATTTCTTTTACCTTCGAAGATCAAAATTACTATTCATTAGTTTTGCAAGTTCTGAGTTGTTCCTTTCTGTCAGGGCTTTATGTCCATCTAGGGCTATTTTTGCAACTTCTTCCATTGATGATATTATAAATTGATCACCGTCTAGCCACCTCTTGTGGACTGTGCTGTGTACCTACAGGCCGAAGTGGTAGAAGAATAATGAGAGAACTCCCATTCGTTTTTTCAAGGCAAGTTTAGAAATGCAAAATAATAATGCCACTCAAATTACCAATTTGAAATGATTTCAGATGCATGAGAGTAATCCGGTATAAATAGCTCTTGTATGCAAAAACCTGACAAACAGATTTATATGCACAAAGGCAAACCTTAAAATTTTCAATGAATCTTTAATGAATTTTAGTTATGCATGGTGCATTTTAGGCCAAGTAAGAAATATATGACAACCTTCAAAAACACAAGACAAAAAATAAAAGGAGAAATAAGTTTTATTTCCTTTTTGAGCTATGCTGGATGACTATTATTATATTTGTATGCGTACAAAGAATAAGGCCATGATGTATATATTATGGACAAAAAAGAAAAAAAAGAACACGATCTGTTTAAGAAAGATATATAATCATCCCTATGGCCAGTATTGAAGCGGAAGTTTCATTGGTCATCCTAGAGGCTGTGATTTAAGAGTTAAGAACTCCATTCTTCAGCATTATTAACGTGCGTTAAGATATGCCATCATAATTGTGGAATAAAACACATGGATAACACTAATTTTTCAGCAATGCATAACAAGCAATCTCTTTCTAGATTTCATCCATCAAAACAGCCGCTCCAGTGGTCAAGTCCACAGCAATACATACCTATTAAAAGAGTCATATTGATTGACAAAAGTGTCAAAATTATCCTATGACTTTCTTTAGAGGTCCATTTTAATCCCAGAATTTATAAGAGTGTCAATTTAGTCCCCATACTTTTCATGGGAGCTAAATTAGTCCTTAATGGGCACTATTCTAGCCCATATTAAAAAGTTTAAGGATTAATTTGACACTTTTATAAATTCCAGGTCCAACATGACCCAATATACATAGTCAAGGGACTATTTTGATACTTTAATCCTCATAGATCAAAGGCACATAAAGCACTCATAAATCAAGTTAATCAAACCATAAAAATATATACTATTACCATGCAGCAAGTGATTTAACTAAAAAAATATGCCACCAGTAAATTCGAGAGAAAATCCCTAACTCTCCCAGCTTACCCTATGAAAAAATAATTTCAACCCTTGCTCTACCAAATCCTAAATCCCGTATCAAATTTTATTTGTTTATCTGTTCCCAATCATCAGGTATTGTTCTCATTAATGGGATCACTTTTTCAGGTATCACTTTTTGAGGCTTCATGAAATTTCTTCTTCAAGAAAGGATACAAGGCAACGCAATGCCCTAGTTATACCAATTTGATTGTTCATAACTCAGCTGAAAAGGTGGAAGGAAACAGACAAAAAGCTGAGCAGGAAAGGGATGCTAGTGTGATATCTTTGCAAAAAAGTTTGCTTCTTTTCCGTCAATTTCCTCTCCAGATTTCTCCAGATTTTGGTTTGGTATCGAAGTATAATAGATCCATACTATTATTAAAAAGCAGTTTGTGTTTTCACTTAAAGAAAATATTCAACCTTTAAATTTGAAAGAAAAATCCTAAACCTCATTCAGCCGGAAGGAATGAATCATCTGAACTCTCACTCTATTCAATTCTCAATTCCATGACCAACTTCAATTATCTAATCTGATCCTCTCATGTCATTCTCATTATCAGATGAATAACCTTGTTAGGATAACCTGTTTTCAAGGTTCAATTCAAAAAATTTCTTCCCCAATGACGAATATAATGATATGTTTGGAGTAACTTTTTTTTTCTGCTTTGGTTTATAGATTGCTACACATGCCTATTTGACTACTTCCTTGCTACTTTTAAGAAATTATTGTGATTAAAATTTGCTTTTCACAACTAAATATTGCTGGAGCGTGGTAGCTAAACAATAAGAAAGTTGTTCACCAACTTTTTCAAAATAAAAAATATTTAGGACACCTAAAATAGTTTGAAAAATAATTTTCCTGCAACAACTCTATAACAACTTTTGCAGATAGCCAAAACCTCCACAAAGGCAACTCAATACCCTAGCTATTCAAGCTGATTGTTTACAACCCAACTATAATAGCGGAAGGAAAAAAGACACAAAGAGCTCAATAGTAGGAGACTATCAAAACAACCGTTTTGAAAGTATACTTATTTACGCTCCATAACTCTCTCTATTCTAGATTTAGATTTGAGTTCAGCGTATAAAAGATATTTAGAAATTCTTTGGATCATAAATTGCATTGCAATTTTTGAATTTCTAGTTTAATATTTTAATTTGGAAGATGCTTGGTATTCTACCAAAAATGAATCTTAACCTTCATTATTAGAAATCCTATATGAAACTTTCTTCCTTTTTTAAATACTGAGAACAGAAAAGTATATACGCAATCATTCATTTACTCAACTATAGAAGAGAAGGAATTTACATCATGATTTAATCGCTAAAATCATTTTAGAGCTGCTAACTTAAAAAGTTACTTTATCAGGATTGTCCCTTTCAATTTATCCTAAGAGTTACTTTATCATTTTAGAGCTGCTTTATCATGATTGTCCCTTTCAATTTATCCTAAAAGTTGATGAAGGATTGTTTAAGGATCTAGGGTTTCTAATGTAATACATGATGAGATGCAAGATGAAAAAATAAATTACAATTTTCAGGTTACTAATTCATAATTGTAGCAAAAATTATCGCTTTTAATTTAAGGACAACAAAAAAGCTTTACTCGTTCCAAAAGAAAATTTAATAATCACCTAAATTAGAAATCAAGAGAAATAGCAATGAATATTAAATTTCCAATGATCAATTTCACTATTTTAAAAGAAAACTAAGCACATACCTCAATAGACAATATTTAAATCACCATGTACAAATAAGAAAAATAATAATACTAAATAATTTTACGAGAAAAAAACAAAACAAGAAGTCACCCAAAAAGAGCTATGCCTCACACTGATAAAAAGCATTTGCACTTGTATCATACTAACAAAGCACACAAACAACTTGTATTAATAACATTGAAACTATAAAAGGAATTTTACTTCAAATTTTAATTTATGAACTTCTGTTATTAGTTATAGATTCTTCATATCCTGGGTTAGTAAATAAGGCCAGTATAGGATCAATCTCAATTTCAAATTAAAACTCAATTTAATTTTAATTTCCTAAATAACTAAATCAGCCGCTTAGTTTTTCTTCAAGGTAACGGCATGTCAATCCTTCATTTATCCCAAGTTCCATCCACGATAAGTGAAAATCTCTCACTGCTGCGCAACATAACAGCATGAATACAGAAGCTATCAACCTGCCATCCCACAAAATAACAGTTCCATTGAACCAATATTCCTTTTAGAAAACAAGCCAAAGTTAAATTCAGAAGCAAAAAAACACACTAACTAAAAGCTGCAAGTGACACCATATGATAAACGCCACCCACCTGAATACTGCCTCTCATCTTTTATTTCAGGAAGATTTACAGAACATATCACTCAATTCTCATCTATTTACATACCTAACAGCTACACTTCAATTTTTACATACATGCCACCTTACCGATGCATTAAAAGGTGTATTTTACACTTTAAAAGTTATAATGGTGGTATTTTTGACGTGATATCAATGATATGAATGGTACAAATGTAAGAAAATGCCCTGACATCACCCCAATCACTGCATATGCATAACACCTATGATGGTTTAGACAATGATATGAATGGTACAAATGTAAGAAAATGCCAAGTATACTGCCTGACATCACCCCAAATCACTGCATATGCATAACACCTATGATGGTTTAGAGATTCCTGAGCTTTCCATACTTAGCTAGAAATATACCCCATGTTAGTAAAGGGAGATGCGACCTTTTCATGGCGGGTGGGTCAACCTCTTGGGTTTTCATTTTGAGTATTTTATTCTGTCACACGAACTTTTTGTGGAGTTCAGCGAAACAAATCTTCTCTCATCTTGAAAGAAGAAATGACAGGTTTAAATGTTAGTGAGTATAATCTCTTAAACAAACAGGCTGTGGAAGGCTTAAACTCTTTGTTGGTGCTTTTCTGCAGAGAATAAGAAAAGAAACAATCATATGGTCTGATTGCCCATACATGCCAGGGGATGGTAGTAGAATGCGATTTTCTGAAGGATGAATCATGGATGAGGCGTGCTAAGGTGTAAAGAAGCCTGCATAAAGCATGGTTCAACGTTCCTGCTCTACATAGGGTTGAATACTAACGATCCCAAGCATTAAAATCAAAGATTTATATATTTCGGGTATATGGAATACACAACAACAACAACAACAACAAAGCCGTAATCCCACTACGTGGGGTCGGCTACATGAATCCTCTTTCTCCATTGCCTCCTATTTAGTATCATATTTTCATTTAGTTCTAGTAAATTAAGATCATTTTTTATACAATAAACCCAAGTCTTCCTAGGTCTACCTCTGCCTTTTTAACACAAATCAAATCTAAAACATCTACTCTCCTAATCGGATCATCAGATTATATGGAATATAAGAATTTATACACATGAATGAAAAGAAAAATAACAGGCACATTAAAAAGAATTAAAACTACAACAAACATAGTTGAGTAAATTTTGTTTAGGTAAAAAAATAAAAAAAAAACTACCCTGCAGATTGAAACTGATAAAAACTTGGAATATAAGGCTGCAAGAAGTGCACAGAAAAAGGACATGGGTGATGAGGAAGATGTAATGCAAGCCATTAGTATCAGGGAGTAGGGCAAAAAGCTCTTCACCACCTGTGGTTGTGAAGCGTTCCAGGGTTTGAGTTATTTTCCCATTAAAGAAAGACGAGCCTGGTCCAGCATTTCTTGTAATAGTTTGAGCCATATTAAGTGTGACATTATAGACAATTTGGTTTTCAAGTATGTGAGCAACAATTAATATTACAGAAATTAAACATGTGAATCTGCATGGAAACAAGGGAAGCCACAGAATAAAAGATTAAAATTGTCTTAAAATAAAAAGCATTCCATCCTGACAGCACAGCAGTCTGTGAAGATGGATGAATGGTAATACACATGCAAACAAACAAAATTTAAACCACCAAATTAATCAAAAGTGATGGATCTCAACCGCATCAACTTCTTTAATAAAACAGTTAAACAATGCATTTCAGTGCAAGTGGTTTTTTTTTGCTGGTAACAGGCCAAGGGCGGACAAATATGTACCTTAATCCAAGGACCTCGCCCTTCATTAATATTAACAGAGTTTTAATATATCGAAAAAAAATAGTTTGCTTAAAACAGTACATTTTATATTACTCTTGATCCATCAAACTGCTCTAGAATGTTGAGATAACTTCTGGTTTATGCTTTAAAAAGAAAGAAATGTTCATGAATTAACAACATATGGCATATAAGTGGATCATAGGCATCAATTAGAGTATTTGGCATTTATAGCAAAAAGAAAATGAAAAAGGCACAGAAATTAACCTTCCCGGAATCACTTGGATTTTCTGCATAGATTAGGTGGAGAGGAGGAAGAAGGTCGATGTCCATAGGAATGTAGATACCATGCCCTAACTTATCTATATTTTCTTTGCTAAAATCCTGCAGTAAAACCGTATAATTTTATTGCTCGGACTAATATTGGGCAGACTAGAAGTTAAGCACAAAAATGCATCTCTATGTGATAAGAGAAAGTATTTGCAATTATGCTTAATCAACAGTCTTAAATAACATACCATGTAAACAAGCCCCCCATAAACCTGTGCTACTCTGTCCTGGAGACCAGCAACTATACCAAGTTCCCTCTCTGCACTGAGAATGAGATCAGGCCTAATTTGTACTTTTACAAGATGTCTGACTTTATAGAAATCAAGGAGGCAGTTCAGAGCAGCACACACAATGGCGCTTGAACCTGAAAGCCCTGCCTAAAAAGCTACAATAGTGAGTTTTTCAGTCACTATATTATCAAAGATAGATGACTAGAATAACGAGTTTAATCTTGAGATATTAAAGATTTGGGTATTGTGTATATATATGAAAGCTTAGGTGTGAGATATGTAAATAAATAAGAATTGTGTGCTATGAATGTAAATGCCACATAACTCAAATATTGCAAAGATGCAATCATAGCTTTTCACATATAGACCAAAAGTGGTTCTGTTTCTCAATTCTTAAACTTGAGTATACGATATGTATTTAATAAGTTCATTAGAATCTTTCGTGATTTGAATCTTTCGGAGGCTGCATGCTGCTACTCTAATTTTCTTTTTGTAGTAGCTTTGATGCTCCTGGGTATTATAAAGGTCAAGAATGAAAATTACACGAATCAAGAAAAAACATGTCAACAATTCTTTGATATTATGGTGAAATTAATAAAAAGAGCATGAAATTAACATAAAAGTCACATGGCCAGCAGCATTATCATAAGGATAAGGCTCATCTCTATTAATACTGGAGTTAACCTAAACAACAATAAGTAAACAAATATTATTATCAAAAGTCAATAAGCAATTACAACCAACACACTGAAACAGAAATAACGATGCACACAACACACGAAAATATGAATTGGGACAATGACAATACAAAAACAAATTAGGGTGGATCACGGGGTGGTGATGGTGATCGGTGATGGTTTGATACTCCGGAGAGGTAGCAAAAGGGTAGGGGAAGGGTTGGAAGGCGTGGCGGCAGCAAAGGTGTGTGGGTAACCATGACGGGGAGGTGCAAAGCTATAAGAAAGACAACTGTGGTTGCTGTCTTCGGAGGGGGCATGAAGAAATAGGAGGTTGGACAGTGGGGAAAGTGGCTGGGAGGGCTGATGGCTGCAGGAAACTACGAGGGAGGGGTTGGAATAGCAATGGAAGCGGAGCAGAAGAACTGGAAAAGCAGTGGAAGCGAAGCGGAAGGGCTGGAACAACACCGGAAGCAAAGTGGAGAACTAGGGAGACCAACCGTGGCGGCCGGAACTGCAGAAATTCAGCAAGATATACTGCGTTTGGGGGGGGCATAGGGAAGGACAACGTGGAGCGATGGAGGAAGGATAAATCACCATCTCGAGAGCGAGATAAAGAAGGAGCACCATACAGTCATCACCTCGGAAGCGAGATGTTATGACCCGGCCCTGGGTTTAGAATTAACCAAGACGGGAACAGATGGTCGGATGATGAAAACTAAATTTACTATATTCATTTACAATTTCACAAATGAAAGAGTTACTACTTAAATTATACTTAAATAATAAAATTACATTCATCTTGTTAACAGTTGTCCGCGTTTTCAATAAATGTTTTCTTGTGTATCGTTTATCTTTTAATCACTTAATTAAAATGAAAAGTTAGTTTAAAATAACAATGAACAAGACAAGTCAGTGAATACTCATACTCACAAATGACAGTAATAAATGAGAAAATGAAGCAATATGTATGCTATTCAAACTTTTAATAAATCAATAAAAATATTTGACGTTATTCAAAGAACCTTACTATATCAATATCAAATTGATATTATTTTATATGTGTACAACTGTCACAGTAGCATCGTCTAAAATTTATGTTAATTAAGACACATCAATATTAATATCATTTTTCAAATACGATGTTAATTAAGACACATCAATATTAATATCATTTTCCAAATACATTTTTCAAATACGTGCACATGTACCTTACTGTTCCTCACTAGTACCATTAAGGGGTGACTCCATCATAGTTAGCATGCATATACAAGCATTCTACATAAAGATATCAGTCATGTATTCATCTCATTCAATTCAGCATATTATATAAATGCATGAGAGTAAATAGCTATAACAATCATAACAATATGACGGATAAAAAAATAAATAAATCATATACAAGTTCCATTAACTGTAAAATAGTTGAGAAAAAATAAATTATTATTATAAATTAAAAGTACGAGTATTCACATCGATATCCATTAATTTGTTACTTGATTTGTCTTGACGTCGACTATTTTAAAAATTGAGCCTAAACATGGATATTCATATTACAAATCATTAATTGTTAACAATTTAATTATTTAATAAATTTACATTATTTAATTATTAAATTTTTCATTATTATGTAATTCTAATTACTTTTATTATTTATTCCCATTTCAATTTATTATATAAAATATTATCTTAGAGATTTAATATTAATAATATTAATATATTAAATTCATAAATATAACATTTCAAACCCATGCCTTAACTTGGTCTCCTCTAAACTTGGCCCGACCAACACACTTTCTTCTTCACTTCTCCTTCGGCTCAAACATCTCTTATGCATATGAGATTCGGATCGAGAACTCGCTTCGGCTCCCTCCGCACAAACTTCTCTTCTTCTTCCCCCATCATCATCTCATCTTATTCCTTCATCAGCCTAGGGCTCCAAGCACACGCGGCTCCCTCCAATGTCAACTTCGGGGATTGACGCAGCAAAACTGTTGTTGACCTCATTTTTACTGATGTCTCTCATTCTCCTTAAGAGCCTAGGGTCTAGACTTAGGACTTCCTCTTGGACTCACTTGGAGGACTAGTCAAGGACCCGCACTAACTAGAAATTCGAGTCACTTCTTGACTCCTTGCAATTTCATATGGATGGATCTAAATCCTCATTATTTGGTTGAATCGATTAAAATCAATGTAAAAAAACTCAAGTCGAGTATACATAAGATCTAAAGTCTTAGGAAACTCATCGTGACTTCAGCGCACTATCACAATGCACGAATACCACAATTCACGCACTTGATGCACATTAATATCGGAATTAATGTCATTTGCACCTGTAGAAAGCTCCATGATTGATCAAGCTCGAATCAATTGCTGGAATAATCGATCACGGAATGAAATTTTAAGGAAATTTGAATTTGAAGCGTTTTCGACCCGGTCATCACCGAGGTTGTCTGGATGACCACATACGACAAAATTTACTGTTGGAGTGCATCCAGAGCGTCGACTTTAGCTAGGAAGGACATACGCATCACTACAATTCCCGACACGCACAAATGGCACGAAAATTAGGGTATTTTAAATATATATATATATATATATCCTTTATATATATATATAAGGGATATAATATAAAATCGCTAACCCTGCTTAGCCAAAACACACGCACGCCACAGCTTAAGCCCCCCAGTTTGGTCGCCTGCCCAAGCATTCTCTCCACGCCTCGTCGAGGTGACTCCTTGATTCATTGTGCACGAAGTTTCTTCTCCCTCTGTGACTGATGCGTCCGAAGCATCCATCCCCTTTGACCCACACGACCGTATGTCGATTCACTTCGTAGCTCCCCTTTGCGACATGTTTGCGGTTACCTGAGCCTTCTGCGCACGTTTCCCTTAATTAGCTATGCTCTGCAATCCCCCATCATCCATCGATGATACGACTAAACTCCCTCTTCCTCTCTTTCTGGTCTTCTTCTTCAGGTATAAAACCCCATGAAGGGGGGGTCATGAAGGGGTGACCAAAATTTTGAGTCTGGAGGAGATTCTGCTGCAATTTCCGCTAGGTTAGGCTTGGATATTGAGAACTTGGTGTTTAGGAGTTCAGTGGCTTTCTTTTTTTTCTTTCAAAAGGGCTCGAGCAAGGTAATTGCTTTTCTTTCTACTCTTCTTTTCTGCCCGACAGAGGCTGAATAAGCCCAGGGGAATAAAAAAATCTTGAGCAAGATTTTGCTTCAAAAAAAATATATACTTGATTATCTTGCCTAGATTTTCCTTTTGGAATTATTATCAATTGCTATGAATGATTAGGCCTTTAGCAAGTTTGTTGAGCTTGATTTAATTACCTCATTTTTTTCTTAGCTGAGGGTGTTTGGCAATATTTCAAGTGTTATGCATGTGAAGATCTTTTTCTTTTGTTCTTAGTACACCTAAACATTTATGTCATCCACCTTCTTTAGTTTATGTGAAGTCCAAATGCTGTTTCAACCCTATATACTTGGTGTTTTCTTTGCCAATTTGTTCCCTACTATCTTTACCCGCAGGCTGCATTATCTAGGCCTATTTTATGTCTCTTGGGATGCATGTGTGCAATGTTTTTAGACTCGCTTGGCTGTGAGATACTCCTTGGCTCCAGTTTTACGAAAACGTTTTGGCATACTTATGAAATTGATCACTTTCTGTTTTGGGGCTTAGTTGTCCCCCCCCCCCTCCCCCCTATTTGAAACATATGCAAATGGTTACTTTTTGCTTTGGAGCTTTTGGAGTTTTATTATGTTTCTTCTCTGTTGCTAGCTCTATTCGGGAGCCTTGCGGGAGCTTCCCTGTGTTAGTTTGGATTGTTTTCCCTGCTAACTCCATTTGAGAGCCTTGTTGGAGATTCCTTGTGTTAGTTTGGATTGTTTTCCTTGCTAGCTCTATTCGAGAGCCTAGCTGGAGCTTCCCTGTGTTAAATTCGATTGTTTTCCCTAGTTGGATCAATTCAAAGTCTTTATTGTGGCCTCCCTATGTTGGTTTTGGTGGTACTTTTGCTGCTACTACCTGAAATCTGCAGTTTTGGTTCCCTGTGTTGGTTTGAGATGTTGCCTTGCTACTCCGACCCGAGATCAGCTATTTGGGTTCTCTGTGTTGGCGTGGGTTGTTGCCTTGCTGCTCCTACCCGAGATCAACTATGTGGGCTCTGTTGTGTCGGTTTGAGTGGTGCTTTCGCAGCTCCTAATTGAAATCTACAGTTTATATTCCCTGTGTTGGCGTGGACTGTTGCCTTACTACCCTACCCGAAATCAGTCAGTTGGGTTCTTTTATGTTGAGTTTGGTATTGAGTTTGGTGGTCCTCTTAGTTGTCTTTACCTCTAATTTGTTGACCTTAGGGTGGGTTTAAATGCTTTAATTCTCGTGGTTTTGGGAAATTGAGTATATTCTTTGAGAGTCGATTTGAGAGCCGATTTGCTTGATGTTTGGAAGGAGTTTCAATGCCCAGTTCAATGGGTTAAAAAGACTGCAATGCAAGGCCCTTTTGATATTTGTTGAGAGAATTTAATTGCAATTTGGGCCCCTTTCAAAGTGCGACTTTTGAGCAGGTTTGAGTTGAATTTGGAGCAACTTGGAATCTTTTAAAATGTCTCTTTCGAAGTGTTTTGGGCTAGCAATTGAAACCTTTTGATACACCTCGTTCGGCTTGTTACACCGGAAGTTTGGAAAAAAGAGCTAGCTATTTATGAGTGTGTTGCTTTCGAAGTGTTTTGGGCTAGCAATTGAAACCTTTTGATACAATATATGAGGCTGACCCTCCTACCGCTTTGGCCTCCATAAACTACCTTTGGAGGTGAGTTAGACTTCTTTTTTTCTTATTTATCTCTTTTTTGTTCTTTTTGCTTGCTTCTTGGTTTGGTTTTATGTGCTTATGTCGGAATCATAAGCGCGCATATATAGTTATAGTTATATATGAACCATCAAGCAAGGTCGTAAGTTGGACAGTCTTTTTTAGGGTTTAAGGCCGTGATGACAAAAGCATCCGGTGGTAGAGCGGAATAATATCGCACCCGATGAAAATGCAGGATGACAAAATTATTCACCGACACTAAACTAACAAGTACTCTTTCCTTCTTAAGCTGCTGAAGATCCTAGCCCGACAGTGTGATCGACTTGTGGACAATCAAATCTTTAAAAATACAACGATAAGAACAAATACGTAATTTACAAAATATTTTGACTACTAAAATAGATATAAACTTTACTTATATGAGTTAAGCCTATATGCATGCCAAAATATAAACTTTAAGTAATACAATCCGAGTGTCCACTTGTCATACGATTTTAATTACCTATACTAGGCTACGGATTGCCCTCCTAAGATTATATTGCTAGAAATTTCTAGTTGAATGTCGAGCTCTATACATACGGATGGTTGATGGTTGTCTTCGAAGTCCCTCGAGAATAACTAAAATCTGAGCTAACCCCAACCCGAATGCTTACGATTTTTTTTCTTTCCTCGAATTTTTCGTACGTTTCATACGGTTTTATTCGAGTCTTTGTAGATTACTCGTGATTTCCTTCGGATTTTCTTCGTATTTCTAATGGTTTTCTCCGAGTTACCATGGGTCATTTGTGGCTTCCCTCAAGATTTTCAGGTGATGTTTTTTTTATTCTATTCATTCCTATTTGCATAAGTAAATGCTTGCCCCCAATTAAATTTTCCATTAAACTCGTTTGCTTTCACCTGCAACACCGACCCCATTTACAGGAGTAGCAGGCCCGTCAGGTATACAGTTTTATTTTATATTTACAGCATTTTACTTTCTTTACTGCACACTTTACTGTCATTTCTTTACTTATCATTCTCCTTTACAGCACTTTACTGCAAATATATATAGTTCATGCTTGCGATGTTACTGTTTATTGTTTACTGCGCTTCGTAGCATGTTTTCTTTTATTATTCATGTTACTTTTATAAACTTGCAGGGGTCTTTAGGATAGAGGAAAGTAGGACGTCCGGTTTAAGAGGCACCCTATGGCGAGCCACTGACCAAACAACTGTATAATTATGCACACCAAAACCTTGAACATATGACCGATATGTTAAGGAGCTCGGAGTATCCTTTCCAGGAAGCGAGCGAACGGAGGGCGACGATTGAGACCGCCACGGCGAAGTGAAGGACAATCCTTAGTTTGAATTTTCATAAAATAAAAAACAAACTCATAGGACTTTGAGATAGTTTGTTTAGTGCGACATAAATCCTCACTTCGGCTTTAGGCTTTTGTACCACACTATTGTGCATTATAAGTCCTAATTCTCCTTAAGATTCTGAGGTCGTCGTTCGGTATGATGTAAATTCACCTACCTTCATAGGCTATTTGCACAATCAGATATCGTGCGAGTGTAAGTTTTAAATAATAAAATTGGTGAGATAAAGCATCAAATAACATCTCTTCAAAATTAAAGCCTAATAATAACATAGTTAGGAAGTCATTAGGGTTTTCCCTCGGATCTGTGACATCCCCTACCTTTCACTCCTTTGACATCTTAGAAATAATTGTTCCTATTTTGAGCTCTTGTCTTTTGATTTTCCTATGTCCAACTTTGAAAACCCAAACTTTGAAATCTTGAAAACAAATCACTAATCTTAATCGAGAGTCTTCTAAGGTGATTTCGATTGCCTAAGATGTAATTAACTATAGTGGTTTGTCTTTATAGGGAACTAATAACCTAGGTAAAATAAATTCTATCTAATTCTAATATTAGGTATGGGAACTTGTCGGCTTATAAAAAAAAAGTTTCGCAGACTAAACAGACGTCGCAAACTCTTTGGTTTAGGTGGTTAAGTCTACTAACAAATGGTGTGTTTATCCTTTAGGATAATGTACTGTTTGTGGTATCTTGTTCAACCACCTAGACTATCAAATATGTGAGGTTCATTCGGTCTCACTTTTCTAAATTGAAATATTAATTATTTTGAAAAATTATAGTCATACATAAATTAAATTGAAACATTATTTTTCAAAGTTAAAATATTATTTTATAAAGTTATAATCACATATATAAATATATCCATAATTACATTAAGCTAAATCATAAATAAAGAATGTGCGACATTTATTTGCTCGACAATTTCTGGCGACTCTGTTGGGGAATAGTTTCTCTCCATTTTGATCAGGTGGTTTTCTTTTCAAACATCGGTAGTGTGTCCATGTCCCTAGTGGGTGATGCGGGTGGATTTAGTGTGTTAATTTTGCAAATATTATTCAATATTACAAAATTCAATATTACAAAATAGCATATACAATAACAAATATGCAAATTAATTCTAACAAAATAACTTCAGTTAAAATGATTTTATCTTTTAAAAATCTTTAAACTGTCAAATCTCTTTTAAAAATAATGCAAGTATACGTATCGCTTAAGTAATAAAGGACTTTAATAGAGTTATAGACATCGATCTCACTATGAAGTTTGAAATGTTGTAAATAAGTTATTAAGATTATAATGTAAAGTATAATTTTAAAAATACAAAAAGTAAAGTGCAAAGTTTGAATATTAAGTAATTAGTGAATGCGGATTAAAATGCAGTTGAAAGACAAACTTAACTAAACTAAATGTTAAACATTCAAAAGTAAATTTACAAAAATTAAAACTAAATCATGTTGTGATGGAAATTTTCGAAAGTTATTGCGACGGAAAGTTCAAATTTAAGAAAATATCATTCCACTTTACAATGAGTATATGGATCGTGAAGAAATTAAAATCATTTGAAATTATATATAAAAAATATTTTGTGTCAAATAATAGTAATTTTATTATGTACCCTCTTCCGAGTGAATAAAGAACATTGACTAATACAAATGTTGGTCCCTAATTTCGTGGTTGGGCTGGGAGAATACTGGCTGTCACTCTAGAGCTCCCACTATTCCCTCTCCTGAGGGCTAACAATCTCACATCAGTTTCCAATCAACTGGACCAAATTGGGGATCTGAATCTGTCACCTTAAAATCTTCAATTATGCATCCAACAAATATATTTTCCTATTTATTTGCACTCAATTTCATTGATGAAATACTCTCATGAAATCAAATGTAATTCTCTTAATGTTGTAGAAATCATAGTTCTTTCGGAACATAATTTTCTCAACACATTTTAACATTTCATTTGATCAGATCGAAAAGTAAATGAATATCGGAGTTAAAATCATCACAAGTTTTTGACATTTAAAACCATATAAAACAAAAACAATTCTTCACAAAACCATATCTTAAAGTAGGGAAAAATGATAAAGAAGACTACTCAGAATTCATGAGATGATACGACAAAACACGGATTTCATATATAAAAACAAGTTTACAAAACAAAAGAAATAAAAGACAACTTATCTCACAATCCTTCCCAAGCAAACTCCTAGAAGTTCTCTCCAAATCTTTCTCTTTTTACAAGCGCTCTCAATTCTCTCTTAGAAATGTAATGAAAACGTCTTCTTACAATCTTTGAAGAAAATTTTCAAGTCCTTGACTTTCTCTCTCTCTAACTCTCCTTAACGCCACACACCTCACACCCAAAACTCCTCTCTCTTCAAGCCATAGACTTCTCTCTCTTTTATTAAAGGTTGCCCCCCTCCAAAAAGAATTCAAAATTCTCTCCAAAATTTCAAAATTCTCTCCAAAATTCTAACCAAAAGTCAACTCTTTTGAATTCAAAAGACATGTTCATTAATCCAAGAGACATATCACTCCATAAAAGAACCTTCCAAAGTTTTTAGATGCATTAAAATACTCCAAAGGGTGTTTAGAACAAGTGTTCGTTTGAAAATTCGCATAAAATTCGTCTCGAACCGTCTTAATCAGTAAAAAGTCATTCCTGGTGCATCTGGCGTCAAGTCTGGCGCATCATGCGCCAACTCTCAGTCAAATGGCGCATATGTCGCCAATCTGGCGCATCATGCGCCAATTTGCTGGGTTTTGGCGCATCTGGCGCCAATCCGGCGCACATGCGCCAGAATTCGAAACTTCGCTTATTTGGCTCCAAATTTCATCAGCGCATCATGCGCCAACTCTCAGTCAAATGGCGCATGTCGCCAATCTGGCGCATCATGCGCCAACTCTCAGTCAAATGGCGCATATGTCGCCAATCTGGCGCATCATGCGCCAATTTGCTGGGTTTTGGCGCATCTGGCGCCAATCCGGCGCACATGCGCCAGAATTCGAAACTTCGCTTATTTGGCTCCAAATTTCATCATTTTTATTATTTTTGCTCTAAATACCTAAAATTGATATACCTGCAATAAAAACATAAAAATATCATTCTTTAAAGTGCAATATCACAAAAAATAAGCATGAAATATATACTTAAAACAACATATTATTTTGGTGTATCAAAATCCTCAAACTTAAATATTATATATCCTAGAGTGACACTTTTACTACATAAAAGCATATGACTTAGGATAGAGACTAACTTATAGCTACTGTAAAATAATAAAATTTAAGAAAAACCTTTAATAACTTAGATTCAAATTCTAAGTCTAAAAGTATTTAGTAGTCAATTTTAAGATTTTTGAATCTCTATTCAATTCAAAAAAAATTACAATTTATCATATCAAGGATATTTATAATATTCATATAAAAAAAACTTCAGGAAAAATTTACTAATAATGCTACTAATAATCCAATATAAGTTTTAAAAATGTAATAAAGTTTTTTCTTTAAGTTGATTCAAGTGAAGTCAATTTTTGATTAGGCATCTCCTCACTTATTTATCTTTTTTTTTTCTTTTCTTTTCTTTTCTTTTAGGATATTTTCAAGTGAGGATTGTTATATCTGGATAGTCTTTAATAGTTTTGAATTTCACTATCCTCTCCTTAAAGTTAAAACTCTTCCCTTTCTTCACTTTATACATTCATATTAGTTTATGATTTTCATAAAATCTCATTATTTTCTTCATACATGAAACTCTAAATTTTTTAATACTTCAAAAATACAATTTACTTTACATTAAATAGAAAAACTTAGTTTTATGAAAACTTAATTTTATCTTATCATACCAAATATCTTTAACTTTAGAATAAAAACTTTAGTTTTATCTAATTCTGAATATTTACTATATCCAATTGTTGAATCATGAGTTGGTTCATAATGTTTTCTAGTGATGCAGGGCGAGAAATAGATGCCCCTGCAGCTGATGTAGAGGATCTATAACTTCTTCCACCCCTAGATTCAACTCTCTGAATCATATGCTTCCCAATAGGATTTTGTGGTTGAAATTTTTCTTCATTTCTATGGGACTCCACTCTTGATTGCTCACAAAGAGTGAAAATCAAAGCAGGGTAACCCAAACCACTAGTTGTATAGCTCTTAGTTATGCTCCGTGCATGATGAACTATAAGTCCATCAACATCTATTGCTTTCATATTCTAAATGCAATAGTTCAATACAGCTCTATCCTTCGTTACATTGGCCAGATAATTTGTTGGTAGTCTCGCAGAGATGAAATGGTGTCATACTTTTGACTGACTAGTCAGCATGGAAGCAGAGAAGTTAACTATCTTATTATTTTAAATCTTCCATTTTCTTCTTCCATCAGTCTGGAAGGCAATCACTTCATCCAGTGATAAATCAGTCATCACAAATGCAGCATATTAATCAAAAAATACATTCCTCAACGCATAAAAAGCATTGATCCTTTCTGCATAAAAATACATTCCTCAACGCATAAAAAGCATTGATCATTTCTGCATTAAATTCAACTTGCTTACCTCTCACAAGAATGTGATCGTCATCAATAAATCTCAAGTTCGCATAAAACTCCCGAATCATTAGCACAATCGCTACTGCAGTGAAGTAGCAAAACCATTCCCAATTTCTGGCAAAGATTAACCTCTCGATTTCGCCACTCGGGTGAGCAAGTGTTCTGGATCAATCTTCTCGACTCTATTTGAGTGTTAAAACTGGGTCTTCAAATTAACAAATCTTCGTGCATCAAAATCATCTGACCTTCCACTCTTCACTCGTGGAGTCATTTGAAATTCTACCAAAATCAAAATAAATTTCAAATAAATTATAAAATTAAAAATCTAACTCCTCCAGTAAGATTATTGTTAAGAAACTTTTCACCATGAGTTTTCTTCAAGTTTTTTCATCAAAAATCCGAACTTTCAGATTTTCCATACTGTAAGAAAAATCCATGGTGAAAATCAAAAATTTCTAAGTTAAAGCGAGACTCTTACCAAGAGAAGATGAAATCTACGATTTTAGCCTCTGAAATATTCTCTATCGCGCCTAATGTGAAGCCCTGGATCAAGGTTTAGAGGTAGGAGACGACCCAAGCAGTAAAAATAGAGTTTTACTGTACGATATCGCGGGTTTTTAGACAATCCAGCGTTTTCGAGAATTTGGCCCATCATGCGCCAACTCTCTGTAAACTGGCGCATCATGCAACAGCGCCTTTATTTTTTCAGATTTCATTCTGTGAAAATCTACTCCGTATTGTTTTATGTCTACTTCTAATTAACTCAAATGAGCCTTTATAAGCATAATTAAACATTACTCTAACATCAATCTTACACAAACAACACAAAACACACAAACAACACAAAACAACACAAAACACACTTTTATATATAAAATTCGCGTTATTACAAACTAACATTTATCAAACCAACGAACATCTATTTCAATGTTTAAAGCAAACCAAAATACCCTAACACTGAAATCTAAACATCAAAATACCAAACACAAACTTCGATATATTTCAACAATAAAAGTAAGAGCAATCCAACACATCAAACAACTAAAACAAGCAGTACTAAACATAACGTTCCGTGCATAGATTAAGTTGAAACATCTTCTTCACTCTCGTCCTCTTGTTCACTCTCGTCCTCACTCTCGTCCTCTTGGATATCTCCCATAGATTAGTAGTGCACATACAAGTTGTAAAAGGGTCGATAAGGAAACTCATCAGCGAATCCTCCCCAATCCAAGCATGTTTCTTGAACATACATACCAAACCATCTTTAATACAACCAGTAAACTAAAAATGTTTTCAAGTCTCCAATCCAAGTGATTCAACATTTCAGAAATACTTTGAATTGCATGCATAAGATTTTGCACCTCTTTTTCTATCTTATCTTCTTGATTCAAAAGTGCGTTCGAACTGAAGTAAGGCTGAATAGATGATGAATTACAGGATGCTTGATCCATCAGTACATTCATATCGTTCTCATCTCTCATTCCAATACAGTTGCAATAGACTTCTGGATTCATCGGCTTCCAAGGAAGAAACACTTTTTCCCAACTCTCATAAGGTACTTGTGATTGACTGCATAGTAGGAAAATAGTGGATAGATGTTCAAGTCCAGTTACAGATCCATTAACAATCAAACTCAAAACCGATTTCAAAATGATTGCTCCAATATTAATAGGTTTTCCATTTTAAATTCAGTAATTCAGAATAGCACTCTCCTTAGTTACCTTAACCTTATTAGTTACCTTATTGATTTTCATAGTAGGAAGTAATTTCAATGCAATAAAGAAGTGTCATGTCTTAGAAGCATGATTTAACAACGATTACGAAAAACTTACATTTCCATCATCTCTGGCCTCCCAATTTGCATCTTCATCCATAAGGTACCGATAGAGTTCATTCATATTATCTAGTATGGGTAAAATTCGCGTAATGACAGATATACATATTTTCAATCATAAACATCTCGTTTATTATTAAAAGAGTGAATTGCGCGAACCTGCCTTGCACATAAACAATTCATTGGTTGATTCCATGTAGATTTGTATAAAACTCTTTCACCACAAGGACGACTACGGCGGCAGTAGTGTAACAAAGCACTTCCTAACGTCTCTGCACAATAATATCTTCAACTCAAGTATTCGGTGTATTGAATCCTCGAATCACAAACCACTTTCTTTGATTAGTCTCTTCTTCACTAAAACACGATCATGCAACTTTTACGCATCGAAACTGACGAACTTTCTCCGGTAGAAAATTCTAAATCTAGCGGAATTTATAGAGTGGAACGCCATTGGAATTCAAATCTAGTGACTCCTCTCTCATTTTCCCCCCTAAAATGGACTTTGGAATCAGTTTTTGGGAATTATAAGGAGAAGAATCCGCCAAAAACTGTCTTTTGAAATGTTTTAAGTCATCTTCGTCGCTGTGATGCACCAGCTCTCTAGAATTTGGCGCATCATATGCCAATCTGGCCCATCATGCATCAATTCCAAAAAATTCGCTTTTTTGATTTCGTTCCAAAAAATTCTCAATTCTTCCATAAAATTAGCTAAATAAAAATATTTTTAAATTATTTTCTCAAATACACGAACTCTAAGAAAACACAAATATAAATATATGTAAATATTTTGAATAAAATCTTAAAATCAAAATAAACATGATATGTATGGGTTGTCTCCCACAAAGCGTTTGGTTTAATGTCGTCAGTCCGACATTTCCTGTCTTTATTTTGAGTGACCCAATATCATAGTTTCTTTAAAAACTAGTCTTTTGACATCAAAATATAGTTTCCCAATTACTTTAAATATCCTTTCATTCGTAGAATCTTCAATATTAATAGCTCTATAGGGAAAAGGGAAAGACTTGTATAATAAAACATCCTGTTCGAGTTCAAATCACTTTTTTATTATCTTCAGATCATTTCATTCTTTCATTCTTTCTTTATAAATCCTAACATCATCGTAAGATTTATTTCTAATTTCTTCAAGTTCATTCAATTGCAATAATCTTTTCTTACCAGTTTCTTTCAAATTTAAATTGAATTTTTTTATAACTCAATAAACTTTATTTCTTTATAGCCCAATAAACTTTATGCTCCAGCTCTACATGCAAGTGACGTCTTTCCAAAATTTAATGTATAAGGGGACATACCATATGTATCTTATAAGCTGTCTTGTATGCCAATAGTGCAGTATCTAATCTAGCAGATCAATCTATTTTACTAAGATTTACACTTTTCCAAAATTATCTTAATTTCACGATTAGATAATTCTACTAAACCACTAGTCTGGGGATGATAAGCAGTTGTAATTTTATGCATTATATTATATTTTTCTATCAATCTTGCAATTGTTGCATTTCTAAAATGAGATCCTCTATCGATAATGATTATTCTCGGCATTTGGCATTCCATATCTTATAAAAATAATTTTAATTAAAAATTTTGAAACACTCTAAGGAGCATCACATCGAGATAAAGCGATTGCTTCAATCCATTTTGAAGCATAATCCACTGCAATCAATATATATATATTTCATAATAAATATATAAATGGTCTCATAAAATCCAATCCCAATGCATCAAAAATTTAAATTTTCAAATTAAAATTTAGAGGCATTTCATCTTTTCTTGAAATATTATCTACTATCTGACACTGATCACATGTTTATATATGTATATATATATTAGCATCTCTAAATAGAGTAGACAAATAAAATCCAAATTGTAAAATTTTATGAGCAATTCTATCATTCTCAAAATGTCCTTCAAATTCAGAATCATGACATTTCTGAATAATTTCCAGAATTTTTATGTAACGCACACATCGTCTCATTACTAAAACTTTGCATTGTTTATATAAATAGAGGTCATCCCAAAAATAAGTCATTGAATCATGAATGAATTTTTTTTCCTGTTGTTTTGTTAATCCATATGGTAGGATACTATTAACAATATAATTTACAATATTAGCATATCAAGGTATTTATTATCCGTTTACAGTATAAAATTATTCATCAGAAAAAGTTTCATTACTTTTTTTCATGTTAAGTATTTCTTCTAGTTCTAGCCTATATAAATAATCATCAATTTGATTATCAATATTTTTTCTATCGATTATTACAAAAACAAACTCTTACATCAGAAGTACCTATCTAATTAATTTTGGTTTCGCATCCTTCTTTTGCATGAAATAATTAATAGTCGAATAGTCAGTATACACAACACATTTAGCTCTAATCAGATATGACCTAAATTTATCAAAAGTATACACAATAGCTAATAGCTCTCTTTCGGTGGTGGTGTAGTTAATCTGAGCAACATTAAGGGTCTTACTAACATAGTACATAACTCTCAGAATTTTATCATATCTCTGTCCTAATACAGCTTCAATTGCATAATCACTAGCATCACATATTAATTCAAAACGTTTCCCAATCAGATGAAACAATTATAGGAACAGTGATCAAATTTTCTTTTAAAGTTTCAAAAGCTTTAAAGCAATCTTGGTTGAAATCAAATTTTATATCTTTTTTCAGAAGTTGGCATAAAGGTTTAGTAAATCTTTAATATATCACCTGTTAAATTCAGCATGTCCTAAGAAGCTCTTAACTCCTCTTACATAAATAGGCGAAAGTAAGTTTGATATAACCTGAATTTTTGCAGTATCTATTTTCATGTCATTTTCTGAAAATTTATGCTCAGGCACAATTCCTCCTGCAACCACAAATTGACATTCATTTGAAGACTTTCTTTAAATGATTTAGACATTTCAAATGAAGTTTCAAACGCAGAAAAAATTGTCCAGAAAAACTTCAATCTCTTTTTCAATTAAATCACTAAAAATTGACATCACACATCTTTGAAATGTTGCAAGTGCATTGCATAATCCAAAAGGCATTCGCTGAAAAGCAAAGGTTTCATAAGGACTAGTAAAAGTTGTTTTCTCCTAATCCTCTGAAGCTATAGGTATTTGATGATAACTGATATATCCATCTAGAAAACAAAAATACATTTGCCCAGCCAGCCTATCCAACATCTGGTTCAAAAAGGGTAAAGGAAAATGATCATTTCTAATGGTAGAATTTAATCTTATATAGTGTATGCAGATTCTTCATTCAGTGACTCATCTTGTTGGTATTAATTCATTATTCTTATTTGTCACTATAATCACACCTCCTTTCTTTGGAACACAGTGAATTGGACTTACCCAAACCCTGTCTGAAATAAGATATATTATTCCAGCATCTAACCATTTTAAAATTTCTTTCTTAACAACTTCTTTCACCATAGGATTTAATCTCCTTTGAGAATTAGCTCTTGATTCATGTTGATCTTCCAATAAAATTATATGCAAACAAATTGAAGGGACTGATTCATTTAATATCAATTAATGTTCATTCAAAAGTTTTTTTATATCTTTTCAAAGTTTCCAACTGTTGTTCTTGTTTATCAGTTAATTTTGAAGATACTATTACGGGTAATGTAGATAAATCTCCTAAGAATGCATACTTTAAATGTGTAGGAAATGTTTTCAGTTCTAATTCAAGAGGTTTCTCAATAGATGAAATCAAATTCTTATAATTTTCTATAGGATCTAACATTTCAAA
The DNA here is from genome assembly GCF_001263595.1 of Phalaenopsis equestris. Taxonomy (NCBI): domain Eukaryota; kingdom Viridiplantae; phylum Streptophyta; class Magnoliopsida; order Asparagales; family Orchidaceae; genus Phalaenopsis; species Phalaenopsis equestris. The sequence goes on along the minus strand of NW_018238700.1, from coordinate 51,551 downwards.
TTTTTCTTGAAGATAATCCAAATCTTCTTAACTCACTTCCGTAGATTTATCTTGAATTTTATCCTCATCTTAATATTCCTCATATTTCTTTTCAATTCTGTTTCAAATGTCTTTTTGAAATATTCACGGCTTATATATTGATTAATATCCATTCTGAAGCATTCAATCTCTTGCTCTTTTGGAGGGTACCTCATTGATTTTGTAATATTAAATGTAATCACTTGATCACCAACTCTCATAGTTAATTCTCATTTCTGCACATCTATCAAAACTCTTCCACAACTAAAATTTGGATGATTCTTCCAACCGGGATTATAATAATTGGCATAAGGATTATTAGAACGATTATTTATTGCATTTAAGGTCTCATAAGAAGATTAAGATTTTATCATTTATCCTTTACAAAAATATTTTCTATAACTCCTTTAGGATAGTTAATCGAACGATCAACTAACTGAAGAGTTATAGTTGTAGGTTAAATATCTCCTAAGTCTAACCTTCTGAAAATTGATAACGGCATAAGATTAATTCTGGCTCCTAAATTACATAAAGCTTTTCCAACAAAATTTTCGCAAATAGCACAAGAAATTGTAAAACTTTCAGGACTTTAAGTTTTTCAGGAAGTTTTTTCCTGAATTATAGCGCTACACTCTTCACTGAGTGAAACAGTCTCATTATCTACAAGCTTCTTTTACTTATTAAGTATATCTTTCATGAACTTCACATAGCTTGGCATTTATTCCAAAGCTTCAATAAATGGAATGTTAATGGTTAATTTTCTCAATATTTCTAAAAATTTTGAAAAGTAGTTCTATTTTTCTGTTTCAATCTTTGAGGAAATGGTGGTGGTGGTCTTTCTATAGTGATTTTCATTGGTTTAATAGAACATTCTGATTCAAAATAAAAATCTTCACCAGATTTTTCATTTTTCACCTCATCTTTTTTAACTTTGTTTTCTAATTTTTTTCCACTTCTAAGTTGAATAATCTTAATTTGCTCTTTGTTCTGATCTTTAGAATTTACTTCAACATTACTAGACAACTTTCCTGAAGATCTATTGTTAAGTACGGTAGCAATACATCCCAATTGATTTTTCATGTTTCTAATTGTAGCTCTGTAGCTCCTAGCTCCTTAACTTTGTAATTGACTCCCCATTTACAATATCAATTCTTTCATTGACAACTTTTTCTCTTTACTGTGCAAATTATTAAATCCTGGAGGGTAATAAAGTATATAAGTTGGATTTCCTTAATTGTTGGAGTTTCCCAATGAGTTCGCAGTGTTATTTCCCCATTGCAGACTTGCGGCATTAAAATTATTGTTACTCCAACTAAAATTTGGATGATTCTTCCAACAGGGATTATAATAATTGGCATAAGGATTATTAGAACGATTATTTATTGCATTTAAGGTCTCATAAGAAGATTAAGATTTTATCATTTATCCCAATGAACTTTCCTCAAGCACAGGTGATGTCTGAGAATAATTCATTTCATATTGATCTATCTCCCTTGATATAGCAGTTATTTGGTGCAGCTAACATATCTATTGCATCAGAATCATGAATACTAGCTACTCTTTTTGGATTTACCTTTTCAGAGGGTCGGTGAAAATTATTAGTGGTCATCTCTTTAATTTCTTTAATTAAAAAATAGGTTTCATCGAATGGTTTTGACATTAATGATCCGCCAGCAACAGCGTCAATTATCGATATAAGAGATCCAAACTTATCGATATAAGAGATTCAACCAACCCATTATAGAAAGTTTACCAGTCTGGCAACGCATGGTGTTGACACTTTCTAAGGAGATCTTAAAATCTTTCCCAAGCTTCATAAATTGATTCCCCTTCAAACTACCAGAAAGAAATAATATCATTTCTAAGCTAAGCAGTTTTTGAATGTGGGAAATATTTAGATAAAAATTTTGGTGATAAAGCTCCCCAAGTTCTGATAGATCCAGGTGCTAACGAGTTTAACCATATTTTAGTTTTATCCCTTAGTGCAAAAAGGAAAAAGTCTAAGTCTGACGGCATCATTCGGCACTCCATCATATTTAAATGTAACACAAAATTCTAAAAAACTAGCAATGTGTAAATTAAGATATTCAGTTGTTGTTCCCCCAAACTCATTTGGATAATAACAGGTTTAAGCTCAAATGAATTGACAGCTACAACAGAGTTTTGTATACTAAAATGAATTTCATATGCTGTAGGATTAGCATAATCTCTTAAAGGTCTCGATGATGTTCATTTTCATTTACAACATCACTCAAATTGCAAGTCATTTTACTAATATGGTCTATCTCTTTTTGTCGTTTTCAAATTTTTCTAATTGTTTTTTCTAACTCAGAATCGTAAAGTACTAAATTTTTAGATCATACACTAAGCATAAACAAATACAAGTAATTTAAAAATGAGCAAACACACTTAAATGAGAAAATATCCAAACAAAACTACAAACTCTTTTTTTTTTTTTAGTTTTTAAAATAAAAATACTATAAATTATAAAATAACTTTACTTCCCAGACTACGACGCCAAAACTTGATGTGGATGAATTTAGTGTGTTAATTTTGCAAATATTTTTCAATATTACAAAATACTCACTGCAAATACAATAACAAATATGCAAATTAATATAAACAAATAACTTCAGTTAAAATAATTTTATCTTTAAAAAATCATTAACTTTTATTTTAAAATCCCTGCTAAATCCCTTTTAAAAATAACGCAAGTATATTTATCACTCAAGTAATAAAGGATTCTAATGGAGTCCTAGATATCGATCTCATAATGAAGTTGAAAAATATCTGTAAATAAGTTCTTAAGATTATAATGTAAAGTACAATTTTAAAAATACAAAAAATAAAGTGCAAAATTTGAATATTAAGTAACAAGTGAATGCTGATTAAAATGTTGTTGAAAGACAATATTAACTAAACTAAATGCTAAACTTTCAAAAGTAAATTTTCAAAAGTAAATTTACGAAAGGAAAGTTAAAATTAAGATGTTGTGACGGAAAGTTCAAATTTAAGAAAGAATCATTCCATTTTACAATGAGTATATGAATTGTGAAGAAATTAAAATCATTTGAAATTATAAATAAAAACTGTTTTGTACCAAATGTGAGCAATCATATTATTTACCCTCTTCCAAGTGCATAAAGAACATTGACTAATCGATAGTTTGGTCCCTAATTCTGTGGTTAGGCTGTGAGGATACTGGTTGTCACTCCAAAACTCTCACTACTCCCTCCTCTGAGGACTAACATCTCGCATCAATTGTCAATCTGCTAGACCAAACTGAGGATTTTAATCTATCACCTTAAAATTTCTAATTCTGCATTATCAACTGGACCAAATTGGATAGTTTAATCTGCACCTTAAATCTATAATTCTGCATCTAATAAAATATATTTTCCTATTTATTTGCACTCAACTCCATAGGACATCCTCTTTCTTGAAATCAAATGTGATTCATAGTATGTTGTAGAAATCATAGCCCTTAAGGAACATATGTTTCTCAACATAGTTTAACATTTCAGTTGGCCAGAGTGAAAAGTAATTGAAGATCAAAGTTCAAATCATCACAAACTTTTGACATTTAAAATCATATAAAACTATTAACATTTAAAATCATAGAAAATAAAATCAATTCTTTACAAAACCATATCTCAAAGTAAAGAGAATGATAAAGAAGACTATTCATAATTTAGAAGACTATTCAGAATTTATGAGAAAGATACGACAAAACACGGATTTCATATATAAAAATAAGTTTACAAAATAAAAGAAATAAAAGACAACTTATCTCATAATCTTTCCCAAGCAAACTACTAGAAGTTCTCTCTAAGTCTTTTTCTCTTTACAAGCACTTTCAATTCTCTCTTAGAAGTGTAATGAAGACAACTTATCTCATAAACCTTCCATCTCCTCTTACAATCTTTAAAGAAAATCTCCAAGCCCTTGGCTTTCTCTCTCTCTTTAACTCTTCTTTTTCACGCCACACCTCATGCCCAAAACTCCTCTCTTTTCAAGCCTTAGACTTCCGTCTCTTTTATTAAAGGGTGTCTCTCTCCTAAAAGAATTCAAAATTCTCTCTAAAATTCTGTCCAAAAGTCAATTCTTTTAAATTCAAAAGACATGTCCATTGATCCAATAGACATATCCCTTTATAAAAGAATCTTCCAAAATGTTTAAATGCATTGAATTACTCTAAGGGGTGTTTAGAACAAGTGTCCCTCTGAAAATTCATGCAAAATTTGTCTCGAACTGCCTTAATCCGCAGAAAGTCGTCCCTGACGCATCTGGCGCCAGATAATCTGGAGCATCATGCGCCAGCTTGCTGAAGCCCGCGTTGTTCTGAGTTTTGGCGCATTCGGCGCCAATCCGGCGCATCATGAGCTAGAATTTGAAACTTCGCAGTTTTGGCTTCAAATTTCATCTTTTTTGCTACTTTTATTTCAAATATCTAAAATTGATATACATGCAACAAAAACATGAAAATAACCTTCTTTAAACTGCAATATTACCAAAAATAAGCATAAAATATATACTTAAAACAACATATTATTTTGATGTATCAGTGGATTAGACTATCATTCTTCCGTTGGCGTACCTCGTTCATTTCTTCCTTGAGCGAGTATAGCCAACGTTTTTTTTATTCTGGAGCCATCTAATTAATCACCCTTAAATAAAGAGGTTCCGGAATCTCCAGACCTTAAGAATGGGTCTGAAGTGGGTTGGACCCCCAATACGTGTGGTGGATTAGGAGCAACGAGCGGTGTTGACCGAAGTGAGTTTGGTGTAAGATCACCTCTATCCAGTTTTAGGACTGGGTCCTACGCTTCATATTCGCTGCATTTTACTCTTTAAAACGATTTGAAATCTGTCATTTTCAAATTCTTTTCCTCTTAAAATGAAACGAAATAAAATTCAAAGAAATAATAATAAATAATAATAATAATAATAATCATTTGGATAAGTTTCAAAAAAGAAACAACTAGTTTGTCGAATATGCTCGTTAAGCTTTGATATTCGTCCTGCAATTATTATTGTGAAGCATGGAATGATGTTAATGTGCTGAACTTTTTCCTACCTCTAGAGAAAATGTTTACACTCAAGCTAATTTTCTCTTTCACCGCTGGAATGGATGTCGCTGTTAAGAAAGATGAGCAGGCCGATGTCGCGGTTATTAAACTTGGGCAAGAGTTTGAAAATGCCAAAGTCAAGTTCGGTAGCGGTAACGTCGCCATGCTAAAGCTTAAAGCGGACAAAACAGTTATTCAAATTTATCATTTGCTTAGCAATTATAATATTGAGACATTTAATTAAATGAAACAAACGATTAAAAGGCGAAATAATTGGCTATATTTGCAATTTGCAAACTAAACCAAAAAGGATACGAGGAAAAGACACCTATCGGGGGTCCGACCCCATACAAAAATAAAGTCCTAATGAACTTCTGAACTTCTCTGTTCAAAGGTGATCGAACAGACGGTCCTGAAGTCCAGTTCGAAGTTCGTGTTTTTGACTCGGACATAGAGTAGAAACAGAAACAGAAGGTTAGCCAAGGTTAGGAGAGTAAAAGTTGTTGAGTTCTCTGTTCCCGCCGATACTCCCACTGCGGAAGAGGAAGTTGGACTACCCGAGGCCTCACCCCTGTTGGGGGGGAGTAGGGTTCATCCTTTGTCCGCCTCCCTCAGCGAAGAAGATGTCTCCAGGATTTCCGCTACACCACCCCAGCCCTTCCACTATGAGCGTCAAAGGAGGAAAGTGAGTGATACACTGCTAGCCCGAGTACGAGTCGTGTTCGAGCGACTGGCAATAAAGGAAAATTGTTCAGTTGTTGAAATATTGAAGAGGATGTTGTGTGTCGTGTCACACCAGATAAAAACTCAGATTTTAAAAAAGGGTGAATCTGATACATGAACTGTCAAGAGGGTTACAAGGAAGAGGGAAGGTTCGCCCCAACGAACCTCCTCTAAGCTTCGACTGTATGATCATCGCGCCGCAGTCGTTCCTACCACTAGTGTTCCACCACTACCTAGAATTCCCGCCAAACAACGTTTGGGAGTCCGTCCGCCCACTTTCGTCACTGCCACTACTTCCCCGAGGCCCATAGGACGAGTACCAATCAAGTCCTGCCTTGGGCCGAGGATAGCTCTCCGAGTTACAAGGGAGGAGGTCCTTTCTTCAGCAAAGGAGCCAAGAGAAGAAAAGAAGTTGCCCACTGACGTATCCGGTCCGCGTGTTAGGGAACACACCACTCACCGTAGTGTTGATACCGATAATGGGCCACCCGACCCTAGAGTATCATTGTCAAAGAAGATGGTGTGGAGACCTAAAGCTACTAAATCGATACCTACGGAGAGGACCAAAGCTGAGGAAATTAAGGCTGGTTCCAAGCCTGAAGAAGTCTTTCCTGCTTTAGAGCCTTCTTTAGAAGAGGTCATCCACCAGTCACCCTCAATTGACCTTGCAATTGGAGAAATTTATGGTAGATATTAAACAATTATTTGACAAAAGAAGAAATGAATCTGATGATGAAGAGGATTTGACAAGTTGTATAGAAGAGGATTTTGCAGAAGTTTACGTTATTGAGATCAGAGCATTGTCATCTTTACGGGAAGAACGACCACCGTTTGAGGAAAATGTCGCTGAAGCATTCCAACGGGTCATCCAGCAGAAGGATGAATTGATTGATCGCATGGAAAAGAGAATGGAAGAGATGATGACCACTATGGCTACAATTCAAGGGCAGACACAGTCTCCGCAGACAATAACAACTCCAGGAGCAAATCAACTAGAGATTGTTCACACCGTAAACAAAAGGAAAGAGTTCACTTCTGTTAACAAAGAGGACCAACCAAAGAAAGATGTCACCCAAAGCCTAATATCTGAAATGGAGATCAAGCAAATGGTAGAACAGCAGGTGAAAGAAGTCGTGGCTCAATCTAAAAGAGGGGCATCAGTTCTGAAGGGCAGGCCTTACCTAAAAGAGTTTGATGTCGTTTAATACCCTAAGGGTTTCATACCACCTCTGTTAAAAACTTTCAATAGAACGGGGAACCCAGACAACATGTTGCACACTTTCGAGCGAGTTGCTGCAACGTGGGGGATAATGACCTTTGTTGTTTCGTCAGTTCGTTAGCAGCCTTTAAGGAGTCGCTTTCGACTGGTACGCGGAGCTGCCTAATGGTTCAGTAAAAACGTTCGCGAAAATGGAAAACTTTTTTGTCAAGCGGTTTGCTGGAACTCAACACCATATCATTGTCGGCACTAAAAGAAAGTTAAAAGAAAGTTTGGGGGGTCGCCCGTAAGAAGCTGTCGGTCGCCGGAATCGAAATCTCGTCGCCCGCTTCGGAAGGACGTTTTAATTTACGTATATATATGTATATAATTTTAGAAAAATATGAAATCAAACTAACCTCATATTTTTCATAGTTTAAATGAAATAGCACTCTACCTCAAATCATGTATCTACCCCGAGGAATAAACACAAGATTTGAGGGTGAGGCTCGATCAAATAAACTAAGAAAACATATGACATCCGTTTGGGTCTACGAAACCGTTTTATTTGCCGACAAGTTCGCTTATTTAATACAAATAATTAAATAGGGTTTATTTTAAGCTGAGTTCGGAAAAACTTCCTATAAGGGCAAGCCCCTATAGTTAATTACATCTTAAATGACCTAGGTCACCTAAGAAAACTCTCGATAAAAATCAGAGAATAATGTCTTCAAAAAAGGTCAAAAGAATAGGAATTTACAACGAAATCGGACAAAGATGTGTGAAGGGAAAAAGGTTCA
>NW_018238700.1:42733-43711 GCF_001263595.1 Phalaenopsis equestris | reverse complement strand
TTTTATTTAATTAGGGCTTATATTTGCGTGACAGGGCCACACAAATCGCCTAGAAGATATGAGGGTTTACGTCGTATCGGACGACAATCTCGAAACCTAGAACGAGTTTAGGGCTTAAATCGTACGGCAGAGCTATACGAATGCCTAAAGAAAAAGTCGAGGATTTATGTCACGCTAGGCGAACAACCTCGAAATCCTATGGATTCTTGTTTGATTTCTAAGAAAATGGATGGTTTTGCTGGGGAAGATAAGTTATGCTGTTGAAGATGGTCGTGCTGCCCACCGTGCAAGCTCCAAAATTCCTTGTCATGACGAGTTTAAGTTTTCTAGTTATAATGTTAAATCAAACGGCTCTATGGTTGTAGTCCTCTAAACATCCTATACAAAAATGAAACATGCTTGAAGTTATATAATATAAAGTGTGCAACGCAGGAACAAACAATATAATGCACGTGGAACAGTAGTAGGCAAAATAGGAGCAGTATAACATGCTATAGCAAGTAGAAACATGAATAATATAACATGCTGTACGGTACGGTAGCATGTAGAAACATAAATGGTATAACATGCTGTATAAGAAGAGCAGTAGCAGGTAGAAACAGAAATGGTATAACATGCTGTATAAGAAGAGCAGTAGCAGGTAGAAACAGAAATGGTATAACATGCTGTATAAGAAGAGCAGTAGCAGGTGGAAACAGAAAAATTAATCGCTGTAAAATGTAAAGCAAACCTGTACGCCCGTGAGATCCGCTGTTCCTTAAGTATAGCAATCCTAAATGCATCTCAAAAAGCAAAGTCCGAAAGAAACGTAGTCCAGGAAATTCGAGGAAAAGCGGAAAAACTCAAGAAAAATTAACAAAAAAGAACTCAAGCTAAAGAAATTCCTCAAAACTCCTGGGAAAATCCCGAAAGAAAGAAAAAGTAACACGAGTGCCCTGTCCCAAAGCTTCGATAAAACAAAGAAACAAAATTCGGATG
>NW_018238700.1:40450-42193 GCF_001263595.1 Phalaenopsis equestris | reverse complement strand
TATGCATCGGACATAAGCATCGAAAATCGAACCAAGAAGCAAGGAAATAAAAGAACAAAAATGGGGTGAGAGAGATGAGACAGTGATCCATCTAAAACAACGAAAAGGAGACTGGATCAATTCTCAAAACTCGTATCAAAAAGACCTGGAAAAGTAGGGCCCGAGGTCTTTACTAACAATCATAAAATATCCCTTTGCGCTGATTATCCAAACCCCGAGAACGCAGGATTAATCAAATCAGCCAAATGCTTTTCCAAAATGAGATTCAAAATTTCCCAAACTTCGAAAGAAAATGATCGCGGGGAAACCACCGTTAATATCTCTAAACCCATACTAAAAAAAATCAAGATTCCTCCAACTTTCAGATTGATAGATAGTCTCATACATTAAATAAGCACGAAGTCTTCCCATAAAACCAGATAGATGCTCACGATCGGGGTCAGGAGAGCAGAGAAGACGGACAACAAGGCTCTCGGCCAAAGCCAGGGATGGGGACAGGAGGGCTCACGGCCAGGGCCAGCAAACAAGAGGAAACAGCCAACAAGGCCCATAACCAAAGGCAGCCTAAAAGACAACAGGTAAAGCTTACAGTTAAGACATCAAAGGGGCCCAAAGAACATAAAGCTCACGGTTTAAGGCAGCAAAGAACAGCTGCAAAAGCCCACGACCCAAGGCCATTCAAAGCACAAAGGGGCTCACGGCTAAAGACAACAAAAAGACCACCAAAGGCAACTATGCTTCCCTGACAAACTGAAAGGATAACTAAAATAATTATAATTTTTGTTTTGGATGGCAAACTTGATTCATTCACAACTCTCAAGACAATTCAAGCCAAGCAGGGAAAGCTAACCAAAAAGACCACCAAAGGCAACTATGCTTCCCTGACAAACTGAAAGGATAACTAAAATAATTATAATTTTTGTTTTGGATGGCAAACTTGATTCATTCACAACTCTCAAGACAATTCAAGCAAAAGCCAAATCACACCCAAAGACCTGCAATAGACCTCACGGGTAAGGAGTAGGAACCAAAGCCAGCCACCTCCCAACCATTCCTCGGGTAAAGGCTGAACAAAGAAACACAACCCTCATTCAACGCCAAACCTAGCCCAGCAAGGCTAAACAAAACAAACACAGCTCCTCATTTAGAGCCAAACCGAGCTCAACAATCCAAAGCCAAACACAACCCCCAACTAGAGCCAAACTAAGCTCAACAAAACCAAAGCCAAAGTCGAGCTCAACAAGAACTAAAGCCAAAGCTGAACTCGACAAGAACCAGAACCAAAGTCAGGCCAAACAAAGCAAACACAGCCCATACTAGAGCCAAACCGAGCCCAGCAAGGCTAAACAAAACCAACACGGCTCCCCATCTAGAGCAAATACAAGCTCAACCAAAAACCAAAGCCAAAGCCAGCCCTCAACTAGAGTCAATCCAAGTCCAGTAGAGGCAAAACAAAGTGCAGCAGGGCTAAAACACAAGAGCCCTTAAAGCCAGAAAGAGAGCTCTAACATCTCAATAAAAGCCAAGACTCAAGTTTCCACAGAAACCGACGTCCCATACTCCTGAAATGAAAACCGAGCACCAACAAAAGCCCAAAGCCGAGCCATTTAAAGCCCAAAACCAAGCCTAACGATATCAAAATCCAGACTCCCATAAAGCATTAAAGATCCAACCATTTCACCCCAAAACCGCGACTTCAAATCAAGCCAAAATCAAGTTCAACAAGAACCAGAAACCAAATCC
>NW_018238700.1:26200-40421 GCF_001263595.1 Phalaenopsis equestris | reverse complement strand
AAGAAGCCAAAATCGAGCTCAACGAAAACTCAAAAGCCAAAGTCAGAGCTCAACAAGATTAAAACCAGCCCAAGCATTGATATAATCGAGCCATACAACATTAAAGCTCTAGCCATTTTAAGCCCAAGGAATGACCTGCATGTCTAAACATTCTAAGCATGAAATTATTCCAACAAATATATGAACAGGGGAGATGCCTCATGAAGAGTTAAGCCAAACTCTCAAAACAAGATACAAGGTTTTCCACTTTAAATAAAATTTTTCATAGCCTGCATTTCAAGCTGGGGTTTCCCACAGGAAGCCCAAAACCGAGGCCCCCCAAACATGCATAAAACAGTAGAATGAACTTCCTAGCATGCATGAAAGGCCAAATAACCTCTCCAATATTTCATTCCAAACGAAAATAAGTGAAAAGCTCTATAATACTCATCCCATCATGCTTGCAAGAGGAGCAAAAATCATTTCAAAGGCATGTCTTAACTCCCTAAATGTTTCCAACGTAAACATGCCACGAGAACCATTAGTATGTCATAGCCTCCCTAGTTTAAGCAAATATTCAAATCTAAATCTTAAATCATGCTCACATTTCATCTTTCACATGCTCTTAAAGTGAATACCTCAAAAATGTATGAAAGTAAAGTGAACTAGCATGTCGTATCATCCAACAGGGCCAAGTTCAAAGACTCGGCAGAGAGGAAAACTGAAAAGAAACAGAGCACCGAAGAAGAGGGGGAAAGAATGGTACCTCCTTAACGCCAATATAAAGCACTGCAATACAAGAATTCGCCTCAAAGAAACGCTCTCACAGAAATTTTCTTCCCAAACTCCTCACAGCCAAAATTTGTACTCTCCTCTCTGAAAACTTTTCCAACAACCTCCAAAATTTCAAAAGAAACTGTGTATATAGGCAGAGAATAGAGAGAAGAGAAAGAAGACCACCCCCAACAGTTTACAGCACTTGAATCGGGCCAAAGAAGAAAAGGACACGCTCCCTGCTCACAGAAGGCGAAGCCACCGAAGTCTCTCGGACCGAGCAGCGAGACTAATGGCAGCGAGGGAATCATCGAGAAGAAGAGAAGATATTGTCGTTCAAGTGTACCAGGGAACAAGCTTCCCAGAGTCAAGCTACCAAGAAAAGAAAAACCACAGCTCAGAAAGACTGGCACGACTTCGGGAAGGAGGGCCACGAGCAGTAGCATGTCAGGCAAGGACAAACGAGGTCAACTCTCTCTCGCGCGGAAGAAGAGTTCGGTCGGCTCGAGAACGAGAAAGAGAAAGGGTCAGGCACGCAAACGGGAAAAGGAAGGGAGGCAGAGCTCGGACGCGGAGAAAGGGGAGTTAGGGCTAAAGAGGAAAGGGGTAAAAATAGTTTTAATATAAATTAATATATATATATATATATATACATTAAATTATACATAAGCGCTGGCGCAGTCCGTTTTGTCATCCGGGGTCGCTCGGACGACGTCATCGACAATCGGGTCAAAAACGCGTCGAAATTCAAATTTCACATAATTTTGACCCGCGATCGATCGTCTCAAAAGGTTTACTCGAGCCCTCGACAAATAGCAGTGCAAGCGATGCGAATTGTGGAGATCGGACGCGTCGACTCTCCGAATTGTGAAGTTTGTGCGCGCAGGAGTGCGAATTGTGCAGAAGGCCACCCTAAGGCTCAGAAAGGTCCTACAGAGAATCCCTTTTGGGTTTCCTCATGTCGGTTTCATCCTTCTAAGTGCTAGAAGTCGATACCACACACGCGAAGCTCCAAAAGGGGATGGAAGTAGGTCGAACTCCTAAAACAAGGCGGGGCGATTCAATGGTCACATTTCTAAGGCTCTAAGATAGTCGTCGGGAGACCCCTAAGGCTAGATCCTAAATCCTAAGAGAAAGACTAGACCTCACTAAAAATGAGGTCAACAATCATCATTGGTGATCTCGTGGTGGAGAAACAGAAGCCGAACAAAAATCTGATGGACTATATTCTGCAATGGTGAAATTTAAGCATGAGATGTCAACAACAGCTCCAGAAATAGCACACAGTTGAAATCCTGTTAAAATTTATTCATGAGCCAGTTGCATTCTTTCTCAAAGGATTTACAATCAAGACGTTCGAAAACTACTGAACAAAGCCCGAAATCTTCAAGAAGAAACAAATCAATTCGGATTTTTAGAGAAGATCGAGAAACCAAGGCCACTGAATACAACGAAGGAGTACGAAATAGTGGCAGTAGTTGGCAAAGGCAAGCGGCCGTTGCAAATACAGGCTGGACGACCTCGAATAACTCATCAGCGCCAGCGGGGGGACTACCAACAACACGATCAGCAACACAGCCAGCAACCAATCATCAAGAAACGACTAAGCAAGGTGTACTCCTTCAATAATGGGGTTGTGGGGAATATATTTTGCGATCTAATCAAGAATCCTGAATTCAAATTGCGCGAACACAGGATACCAAAAGAAGTTGATAAAAAGGATCACCCCACATATTGCTCATATCATAGATTACTCGGCCACACCATAGAGAATTTTCACGTCTTCAAAGACTGGCTTAAGAAGAGCTTCAAAAGCGGAAACATAACGATCTCGAAAAAAATATTTAAGAGAACCTGAAAGAGGTTCCATTAATATGATTTTGACCGATCCAATGGTTCCAATTGACCCCCATGCACTTGAGGATGGAGTACAACTTGGTTCAATTCGCCAATAGAGACTTTAAACTGGGTCCGAGCCACGAACAGTAAGGCTGACCTTGAATAAGGATAGGGACTTGCTTGATAGCGTATCTAGTCCGCAAACCAAGGACCACACTTCTGTGCAACGGGTCGATGTCACCAACGGGATATCCTGCCTTGGAGCGTCGGCATCAAAGGAAAAGTGGTGGAGACCTAGGGTTGTCGGATCGTTACTACGAGAGTAATCGGGGGGTCATTCTCCTAAAAAGGATTGTGAGTCTGACATTCCGACAGTCATTGCTACAGCTACAACAGAGGCTGACCTAGAAAGAGTTGTGCATTAGGATACTCCAATTGACCTCAAAACAGTTAAAGCAGAGTCAATTGAGGCTGCTCTAGAAAGAACAAAGGAATAATGTCGACGATGATGAACACAACCCAACAGATTACATGGTTGAGGAGTTTACGAAAATCAATGTTATTGAAGCTAGAGCCATATGAACTTTGCGCGATGCTTTATTTCCCATCGAGGAGAACGTCGTGGATAAGTTACAAATGGCCATGCAACATCAAGATTTGTGAATCAACCGAATGGAGAAGAAGATAGAGGAGTTGACGACTGCAATAGCCATGATTCAAGAACAATTACGATTACCTCAGATGAAAATTGAAAAACCAGATTTTGTGAAAGCGTTTGAAGAGAAGCCTGCGACAGTAATAATGGCTGATAAGGGGAAGCGACCACCAATGTCTTCAACAACATACTTAACAGTCGTCTCAGCACGCAGTCAGCAAATTGCCTCTTACAATAAAAAAACGCCTAAACAAAGAATATTCATACAAGAACGAAGCAGTGGAAGAAATATTCCAGGACTTGGTCAAAAAGTCCAAATTCAGACTGTCAGAGCCAAAAAAGTCAGATGGGATCGATAAGAAGAATCACCCCAGTATTGCCTATACCACAGACAAGTTGGACATACCAGAAAAGACTGTTTTAGCTTTAAAGAGTGGCTCGAAAAGAATTTCATAAATAGGAGCATAACGATCCCGAAAGAATATTTGAAAGAACCTGAAAAAGGTTCTACCAATATAATTTTGATTGATCCAATTGTTCCAGTTGGTAAGAAGGGACATCAGCAGAACAACGGGTAGTGGGTCCAACCCTCCCACAATAATTCGGAGTTCGTTTGAAATTCTGTAGACAATTTGATATTAAAAGAAGAAGAATTTTCTTTTTTGGAATAATTCACATTGTATGCTCAAAGTTCATCAAAAACACAATCCATAAAAGATCATTCAATGTAACGAATTTTTGGAGTTCTGACAAAATTATGACTTAGGGGACAAATGTAATTGATGCCCTAATGATCATGTCCTTCACTTTAGAACTCTGACTGGGTCCTAACTTTGAATGAGCTATAATATCTCAGATTGCATGTTAAGAAACATTAAAAAACCCACTTAAGCAAATTCTTTTGACATTATACTTAGAAATGAGTTACGTGACCCAGAAAATTTAACTGCAATTTCAGCACAGGAACGTCAACTATGACTTCAATTCGAGAACATCAAAGTGTTCCTTTGAGACAACATGAACAGTTTATATAAGAGTGGTGATGAAAAAGATACCAACAACAACGGAACCACAGAGTCGAAACCTCTCGAACCGTGATATCCTTTGAAATAGCACATCTTTATGTATACCTGAAAGAATACAATTCTCATAGTAAATTAAAGAATGAGTTAATTTTTACATGCTTCAGATCAATCCACAATATCTTAAGAAGCACCGTGCGTCGCAAGGTTTCAGAGACAATGTTTTGTTCTCAGAAGCACCGAGACCAGGCTATCTGAAACTAGGTTAAAAGAAAATAAAATAAAAGAAAATTTTCAAATAAATAAAAACTCACAAAATAAATCACGTCGAACAAAATCAAAATGAATCACATATATTCAAATTATTTTTGCAAATTCAAATATCCTTCTTAAATTCACATATTCCTCACAAATTCACATATTTGAATCCACATTTTTCTGCATTCACGTATTTTAATCCACATATTTTTCCGCATTCATATATTTGAATTCACATATTTTCCGCATTCAAATATTTTACACATTCACATATTTGAGTTCATATATTTCCGCATTCAATATAGATATATTTTCCTCATCACCCCTCCGGTTGGATGTGAGTCCTAGTGTTTTCCTCCTGAGCGTGACAGATATATTTTTCGCTACTCCTTGGTTTGGATGTGAGTCTCAACGCTTTCCTCCCCAATATAGCAGATATATTTTCCTCGTCACCTTTCAGATCAGATGTGAGCCATAGTGCTTTCTTGCAAATTCAAATATCCTTCTTAAATTCACATATTCCTCACAAATTCACATATTTGAATCCACATTTTTCTGCATTCACGTATTTTAATCCACATATTTTTCCGCATTCATATATTTGAATTCACATATTTTCCGCATTCAAATATTTTACACATTCACATATTTGAGTTCATATATTTCCGCATTCAATATAGATATATTTTCCTCATCACCCCTCCGGTTGGATGTGAGTCCTAGTGTTTTCCTCCTGAGCGTGACAGATATATTTTTCGCTACTCCTTGGTTTGGATGTGAGTCTCAACGCTTTCCTTCCCAATATAGCAGATATATTTTCCTCATCACCTTTCAGATCAGATGTGAGCCATAGTGCTTTTGAGTCCAAGCGCTTTCTTCCCCATTGTAGCAAATATTTTCTTCGTTACCTCTTGGGTTGGATGTGTGTCCCAGCGCTTTCCTTCCTAGCGTGACCGATATATTTTCCTACTATCCCTTGGGTTGGATGTGAGTATCAGCGCTTTCCACCGCAATGTAGCAGATATTTTCTTCATCACCTCTTGGGTTAGATGTGAGTCTTAGCCTTTTCCTCCCTAGCGTGACATATATATTTTCTCCTTACCCCAAGGGTTGGATGTGAGTCTCAGCGCTTTCCTCCCTAACATGACATATATTTTCTCGTTACCCCTTGGGTTGGATGTGAGTCTCTGCGTTTTCCTCTCCAATGCAGCAGATATTTTCTTCGTCACCACTTGGTTTAGCTCTGAGTCCCAGCGCTTTCCTCCCTAGCGTGACAGATATATTTTCCCTCTACCCTTTGGGTAGTATGTGAGTCTCAGCGCTTTCCTCCCCAATGTATCAGA
Source organism: Phalaenopsis equestris (assembly GCF_001263595.1). NCBI lineage: Eukaryota > Viridiplantae > Streptophyta > Magnoliopsida > Asparagales > Orchidaceae > Phalaenopsis > Phalaenopsis equestris. Next base: position 34,551 of record NW_018238700.1, on the reverse strand, counting down.
TATAATCTGTCACCTCTTGGGTTGGATGTGAGCCTCAGCGCTTTCCTCCCTAGTGTGACAGATATATTTTCCTGCTACCCCTAGGATTGGATATGAGTCTCAGCGCTTTCCTCCCCAATGTAGCAGATAGTTTATTCATCATCTCTTGGGTTGGATGTGAGTCTCAGTACTTTTCTTCCTATTGTGATAAATATTTTCCCAAAACCCACATATTATTCCCCCGGGATTATTAATAAACTCGTAAATACGTCCCCATAAATTATTCTCAAAATCAAAATATAAAAAGAAAAAATGATAATGAAACAAAACGAGTCAAGTTGACATTCAAACTTGAAAGTTCAAATTCATAGCAACAAACTTAAAGAATACATCAGCTAATCCCCAGCAGAAACTCAACTTCACTTCAATTCAAATTCAACTATTGATATTAATATTTTCGCATTCTTTTGATGGCTCTATTGATCACTCCGGTCAAAGCCAATAGGTGTGGCGTGCTTCTACTGCACACGACACCTATTAGGGGTTCTTATTTTAACCTCATTTTTAGTGAGGTCTCTCCTCCTTAAGAGCCTATGGTCTAAACTTACGACTTTATGGTGGACTCTCTTAGAGGACTAGTCAAGGACCCGCACAAACTAGAAATTCGAGTCACTTCTTAACTTCTTACAGTTTCATATAGATGGTTCTAAAAACTCAACATTTGGTTTAGTCGATTAAAACCAACATAACGAAACTCAAGTCGAGTATCCATAAAATATAAAGTCTTAGGAAACTCATTGTGACTTCCATGCACTATCACAATGCACGAATACCACAATTCACAATGTAGAAAGCTTCACGATTGAACAAACTCGAACAATTGCTGGAATAATTAACTAAGGAATGAAATTTTAAGGAAAATTGAATTTAATGTGTTTTCGACCAGGTCATCGCCAAGGTTGTCCGGATGACCCTGGATGACAAAATTGACTACTCCAACGCGTCTAAAGCGTCGACTTTAGCTAAGAAGGGCATACGCATCACTACAATTCCCGACACGCATAAATAGCACGAAATCTGGGGTATTTTTAATTATATATAAGGGATACAATATAAAACCGCTAGCCCTGCTTAGCCAAAACACGCGCACGCCACAGCTTAAGCCACGCAATTTGGTCGTCTGTCCTAGCGTTCCCTCCACGCCTCGTTGACGTGACTCCCTGATTCACTCTGCACAAAGTTTTTTCTCCCTCTGCGTCAGAAGCGTCCGTCCCCTTTGGCCCATGCAACCGTATGTCGATTCACTTCGTAGCTCCCCTTTGTGGCATGTTTGCGGTTACTCGAGCCTTCTGCACTCATTTCCCTTAATTAGCTAGGCTCTGCGTTCCCCCGTCTTCCATCGATGACACGACTACACTCTCTCTCCCTCTCCCTCTCCCTCTCCCTCTCAGTCTTCTTCTTCAGTTATAAAACCCCATGAGGGGGGAGCAAAATTTTGAGTCTGGAGAAGATTCTGCGGCAATTTCCGCTAAGTTAGGCTTGGAGCTTATGGGATCGGTGTTTGGGAGTTCTGTGGCGTTCCTTTTTTTCTTTCAAAAGGACTCCAGCAAGGTAACTGCTTTCATTTCTGCTCTTCTTTTTTCCTTGACAGAGGCTGAATAAGCCCAAGGGAATAAAAAAATATTGAGCAAGATTTTGCTTCAAAAAAATATATATGCTTGATTACCTTGCCTGGATCTTCCTTTTGGAATTATTATCAATTGCTATGAATGATTAGGCCTTTAGCAAGTTCGTTGAGCTTGAATTAATTACTCATTTTTTTTCTTAGCTGAGGGTGTTAGACTTGTCAATGGCATGTGAAGATCTCTTTCATTTGTTCTTAGTTCACCTGTACGTTTATGCCATCCACCTTCTTCAGTTTATGTGAAGTCCAAATGTTGTTTCAGCCCTATATACTTGATGTTTTCTTTGTCGGTTCGTTCTCTGCTATCTTTATCCGCATACTGCATTACCTAGGCCTGTTTGATGGCCCTTGGACTGCATGTGTGAAATGTTTTTGGACTCGTTTGGCTGTGAGATACTCCCTGGCTCCAGTTTTACGAAAAAGTTTTGGCATACTTATGAAATTGATCACTTTTTGTTTTGGGGCTTAGCTGTCCCCCCCCCCTATTTAAAACATATGCAAATGGTTACTTCTTGCTTTGGAGCTTTTGGAGTTTTATTGTGTTTCTTCTCTATTGCTAGCTCTATTCGAGAGTCTTGCGAGAGCTTCCCTGTGTTAGTTTGGACTGTTTTCCCTGCTAACTCTATTTGAGAGCCTTGCTGGAGCTTCCTTGTATTAGTTTGGATTGTTTTCCCCTGTTGGATCAATTCGAAGCCTTTATTGTGGCCTCCCTGTGTTGGTTGTGCTTTTGCTGCTTCTACCTAAAATCTGCAGTTTTGGCCTTGCTGCCCCTACCCGAGATCAACTATTTGGGTTCCCTGTGTTGGCGTAGGTTGTTGCCTTGCTGCCCTGACCCGAGATCAGCCATGTGTTGCATCGGCTTTGGTGGTGTTGTTGCTGCTCCTACCTGAAATCTGCAGTTTGGGTTTCCTGTATTGGCATGGGTTGTTGTCTTGCTGGCCCTACCCGAAATCAGTCAGTTGGGTTCTTTTATGTTGAGTTTAGTGGTCCTCTTAGTTGTCTTTACCCCTAATTTGTTGACCTTAGGGTGGGTTTAAATGCTTTAATTCTTGTGGTTTTTGGAAATTGAGTATCTTCTTCGAAAGTCGATTTGCTTGATGTTTGGAAGGAGTTTCAATGCCCAGTTCTTTGAGCTAAATTGACTGCAGTGCAAGGCCCTTTTGATATTTGTTGGGAGAGTTTAGTTGCAATGGGCCCCTTTCGAAGTGCGACTTTTGAGCGAGTTTGGATTGAATTGGGAGCAGCTTGGAATCTTTTGAAATGTGCCTTTCGGAGTGTTTTGTGCTAGCAATTGAAGCATTTCGATACACCTTTTTCGGATTGTTACACTGGAAGTTTGAAAAAGAGAGCTAGCTATTGATGAGTGTGCTCATTTTGCTATTCATTTGAGATGTTTTATTGAGTGAATATTTGAGGCTGACTCTCCTACCGCTTTGACCTCCTTCTTATACTAATTTTGAAGGTGGGTTAGTCTTCTTCTTTTTTTCTTATTTATCACTTTTCGGTTTTTTTTCTTTGCTTCTTGGTTTGGTTTTATGTGCTTATGTCTGAAACATGGGCGCGCATATATAGTTGCGGCTATGTATGAACCATCAAGCAAGGTCGTAAGTTGAACGATCTTTTTTGAGATTTATGGTCATGATGACAAAGGCATTCGGTGGTAGAACGGAATAATATCGCATCCTACGACATCGAGACCCGTCCCAGGGACCCGGTGAAAATGTAGGATGACAATATTATTCACTGACACTAAACTAGCGAGGACCCTTGCCTTCTTAGGCTGTTGGCGATCCTAGCCCGACAGTGTGATCGACTTGTAGACAATAAAATTTTTTAAAATACAACGATAAGAACAGATATGTTATTTACAAAATACTTTGACTACTAAAATAGATATAAATTTTGCTTATATGTGTGAAGCCTATATGCATGCCAAAATATAAAATTTAAGTAATACAATCTGATTGTCCACTGTCAAATACCTATACTAGGCTAAGAATTGCCCTCCTAAGATTGTATTGCTGGAAATTTCTAGTTGAATGTCGGGCTCTATACGTATGGATGACCAATGGTTGTCTTCGAAGTCCCTCATAAATAACTAGAATTTGAGTCTACCCCGACTCGAATGCTTACGATTTTCTTTCTTTTCTCGAATTTTTCGTACGTTTCAGACGGTTTTATTCAAGTCTTTGTAGATCACTCGTAATTTCCTTCGAGTTTTCTTCGTATTTCTAATGGTTTTCTCCGAGTTGTCATGGGTCATTTGTGGCTTCCCTCAATATTTTCAGGTGATGTTTTTTTTTTTTGCTATTCATTCCTATTTGCATAAATGCATGCTTGTCACCTGTTAAATTTTCCATTAAACTCGTTTGTTTTCATCTGCGACACCGACTCATTTACAAGAGTAGCAAACTCGTCAGGTATACAGGTTTGTTTTATATTTACAGCATTTTATTTTTTTTACTACACACTTTATTGTCCTTTCTTTACTTACAGTTCTCTTTTACCGCATTTTACTGCATATACATATAGTTCATGCTTGCAATGTTACTATTTATTGTTTATTGCGCTTCGTAGCATATTTCCTTTTATTTTTCATGTTACTTTTATAGACTTGCAAGGGCCTTTAGGATAAAGGACAGTAGGACACCAGGTTTAGAAGGCACCTTATGGCAAGCCACTGACCAAACAACTGTATATTTATACACACCAAAAAATTGAACATATGGCCGATATGTTAAGGAGCTTGGAGTATCCTTTCCAGGAAGCCTAACGAGAAAGCAAGCGGACGAAGGGCGACAATCGAGACCGCAACAGCAAAGTGAAGGACGATCCTCAGTTGGAATTTTCCTAGAATAAATAACAAACTCATAGGAGTTTGAGGTAGTCTGCTTGGTGCGACATAAATCCTCACTTTGGCTTTAGGCTTTTGCACCACACTATTGTGCATTATAAGTCCTAATTCTCTTTAAGATTCCGAGATCGTCATTCGGTACAACGTAAATCCTCCTATCTTTCTAGATTATTTGCACAATAGAGTATTGTGCGAGTATAAGTCCTAAATAATGAAATTGGCAGGATTAAACATCAAATAACATCTCTTCAAAATTAAAGCTTAATCAGTAGGATAGTTGGGAAGTCACCAGGGTTCCCCCTCGGATTTGTGACATCCCCTACCTTTCACTCCTTTGACTCTTAAAAATAATTGTTCCTATTTTAAGCTCTCCCCTTTTGATTTTCTTATGCCCAACCTTAGAAACCCAAACTTTAAAATCTTGAAGACTGAACCACTGAACCACTTAATCAAGTCTTATTAAGTGATTTCGATTGCTTAAGATATAATTAACTATAGAAGCTTGTCTTTATAGGGAACTAAGAACCCGGGTAAAATAAACTCTATCTAATCCTAATATTAGGTAGGGAAACTTGTCGGCTTATAAAAAAAAGACTTTGCAGACCAAACGGACGTCACAAACTATTTAGTTTATGTGGTTAAGCCTGCTAATAAATGGTGTGCTTAACCTTCAGGATAGTGTATTGTTTGTGGTATCGTGCTCAACCACCTAGACTATCAAATATGTGAGGTTCATTTGGTTTCACTTTTCTAAATTGAAATATTATTATTTTCCAAAATTATAGTCATAAATAAATTAAATTGAAGCATTATTTTTCAAAGTTAAAATATTATTTTATAAAGTTATAATCACATATATATCCATAATTAAATTATGATAAATCATAAATAAAGAATCCACCACATTCATTTGGTCGACAGCTACCTTCTTCTTCTTCCCTTGAGCACAGCTCATGAGGCCGCAACGTTGCTGTTTTGGGTAAAAAGACACGCAACATTCTCCTTTCTTCCTCTACTCTTTATATTGAAAGCCCGAGAGCTCCCTCCTGTTGCGTAAATTTATACGACAAACTCGTCTGTTGGCTTTTGTTCCCCTCGTTTCATCTCCCTTTCTATTCGGTTTCTATCTCATTGTTTCTTCTTCACTCTCTTCAGTTAAACTACTTGTCTCATCTTCCCTACCCACTCCGGTTCCTCTCAAGTAGGAAACTTTATTATTCCCGAATTGGGACTATTACAGATTTATAGCTCGAGCATCACTCGACCCTTGAATACAACTCTCGAAGAGAAAATCTGAGACTCCAAGTGATGACCCAACAAAAAGCACACCAAAACACAATTCTAAAACCCTAATACAACCGATATAAACATCCCTTGAAGAAATAACCTAATTGGAAAAAAGGGAAATAAGAAATAAGGAAAAGAAATGAAGAAAGAAATAAGCCCAGCTCACGAATCACCCTTGTTATGATTGCAGGTAAACTCACAATCCAAGGTTCCGCGGTTTCTGTGGTCTGCGAACCTAACACTTCGCGTCATTTGTTTTCTGTGTTCGAACAATAGTCCTTTTAACATATTACATTTCTACCAAACTTACTAAGCTAACAAAAAGGAAACGACCATTTCTCATAATTCCTTTTATAAGATAATGCTACAATAAGTTTCAATTAAGTAAAGAGAACAGTCAGAAGAAGTTTTATATTTCTTGCAAAAGTGACTTAGCGGCCAATAAAAAAAACAACTAATTTAAGTAGGAACGAACAGTTTGTTTTCTTTTAATTACTTTTCCTCTTGTTAGCAGATATTTCATTCAAATTATATTGCTGATCATCTTAACAAACATATGGCAATGGATGACATAAATCATGGCAGCATAAGGGGCATTTATCATGTTTTATACATAAGTAATAGTTCATGAATGAACATATCAAGAGCAAAGAATTCGGAGGTATGAAAATTAATATAAAATCACAAGTAAAAGCATAACAGAATTACCAGATAAGCCTAACATTAAAAATAATAAAAACCTGCATTGTGATCTTGCCAATTATTTAACTAGGTTCAAAATGTGTCTTAGTTCAAAATGACCTGGCGAGGAATATTTGTATCATAGAACAAAGTAAAATTTCCCTCCTTTAACTCAATATTTTTCTCAGAGCAGTATCTAAAGAAAACATTGCAAATTGCCATCAATAAGCGCACCCCTCCATAATATCCTTCATTTTGCAACCTGCATACCTGCAAGGAAAACATAGCACATCAATTATCATTAAAAAAAGAAATTAACGTCAAAAAAGTAAAGAAGAATCGCATAGATAGCACTCAATTCTCATGTATTTACAAATCTAACACCTAAGCCTCAATTTTTACATACATGTCTCATCCCCTATGAATGAAAAACTATGCATGAAAAGGTGCATTTGATTTTTAAAAGTTAAAATGGTGGTATTTTTTATGTTTTATGAAAGATTTGGGTGGCATAAATATAAAAAAGTAAGGTTTAGATGTTAGATATGTAAATAAATATAAATTGTGTGGTATGTAACCCCAGCAGCAAATGCAGCACCTAACAGAAACTAGATGGAGAAAATTAATTCACACAGCCAAACCAGAACAAGCAATGTTCCCTCCAAAAAACAGGAGGAAATCTGTATACGTAATAATATACTAGTTATGAATACAACAGCAAAGCCTTAATCCCACTACGTGGGGTCGGCTACATGAATCTTTTTTCTCCATTGCATCCTATTTAGTGTCATATTTTCATGTAGTTCTAATAAATTAAGATCATTTTTTATACAATAATCTCAAGTCTTCCTAGATCTACCTTTGTCTTTCTTAACATAAGTCGAATCTAAAACATCTACTCTCCTAATCGGATAATCAGATGGACTACGCTTAATGTGACCAAACCATCTAAGAATACTTTCTCTAATTCTGTCCGTCACAGGAGCTACACCAACCCTATCACAGATATCACAGATATATTCATTTTCTCCGCATTTTGTCTCTAAGTGTAAAGCCACTCATCCACCTAATCATTCTCATCTCGAACACTTAACTTTTAGTATTATGCTTCTCTTTTGAAGGCCAACATTCAGCGCCATAGAGCATTGTAGGTCTCAAAACCGTCTTATAAAATTTTTCTTTCAGTCTAAGTGATATTTTTCTATCACACAAAAGGCCCGAAGCATTCCTCCACTTCAACCAACCAACTTGAATTCTACTATTAACATCCCCATCTATATCACCATCGCTTTGAACAACATACCCGATATATCTAAATCGTTCACACTTTTTAATAGTTTGATCGCCCAAAGTTACACTTTTAACACTAGAGCTACAACTACTAAAATTACATTCAATATATTGAGTTTTAGTTATAGTTAAATGAAGGCCTTTAGACTCCAACGTAGACATCCATAATTCAAGTTTTTCCTAAGTTTTCTCTCCTCTCATCCACAAGAAGGATATTCTTGTAAATGTCCAGTGAGACCATCCATAAATAAAGCAAAAAGATATGGGTTTAAAGCCAATCTCTGATGTAATCCAACAGAAACAGAAAAATATTTGGTCAAACCTCCTTCAGTTTGAACACATATAACAGCTCTTCATATCAACACATTTCTTCTCAAGAACTCTCCAAATAATTTCTCTTAGAACCTTACCATACTTCTACCTTTCTTCTCAATAACTCTCCAAAGGATATCTCTTGGAATCTTATCGTAAGCTTTTTCTAAATCAATAAAAATCAAATGTAGATTTCCATATTAAATTTGAACCTCTCCATCAAACCTCTCAAAAAATGTATAGCTTCCATAGTAGACCTGCCCA
>NW_018238700.1:19735-26064 GCF_001263595.1 Phalaenopsis equestris | reverse complement strand
TTAATTCCTCTATAATTTGCAAACTCTTGTGCATCCCTTTTATTCTTAAAAATGGGGACCAAAATACTCTTCCTCCACTCCTCAGGCATTTTTTTTAGTTTTTAAAATAATATTAAAGAGTTTAGTAAGTCAAGAAACTCTTGAATCTCCTAAATATTTTCATACTTCAATTGGGATATCATCAGGTCCTACAGAATTTCCAACCTTGGTTCTCTTTAAAGCTTCCTCGGTTTACTAATGTGACGTTAAAAATGAAACATTTTGTTATTATTCAAGATTTAAGATCACTAAGTTCAATCTTATTTTCAAAAATTTCATTAAAAGTTTATCAAAATAACTCACCCACCTATGTTGAATACATTTTTCTAAGAAAAGCAATTTTTTTTTTCATATTTAACACACTTGAGTTAAATCTTTACTTTTATTTTCTCTTCGTTTGGCTAGTCTATATATATTTTTTACCCTCCTTGGTATCTAATTTATTATAAAGATCATCAATTGATATTTTTCTTAATTCTCTAAGCTTTTACATTTAAACAAATTTTTATAACATAACATCTTATATTTTGACTTTTCTTGCAATTTTTATTTAAAAAAACTTTTCTTTTGATTTTCTAAGTACATCTTTCACTACTTGTTTAATAGTGTTTGTTACTTTATCCCACATAGTATTTGTTTCTTCATGAACATCTCAAATTTTAAAATATTGAATTTTACTCATAAAAATAATTTTATTGTCTTTTAGGTTCCCCAATCTAATTCTACGATGATGTGTCCTAGTATTTTTTATTTTACAACTCTTCATCTTAAAATATATAACTAATAAACGATGTTGGGTACTTAAATCCTCACTTAGAATGACCTTACAATCTTTATAATCCCGACGATCTCTTCATATCATAAGAAAATAATCAATTTATGTTTATTAGATTCATTCTTATAAGTAAGTAGATGCTCATCTCTTTTCTTGAATAAAGTATTAGTAATAACAAAATTATACGCTAAAGCAAAATCTAAAATAGTTCTAATTTTTTCATTAGTCAGTACAAAACACAGCAAAATCTAAAATAGTTCTACCTTTTTCATTAGTCAGTACAAAACACACTCCAAAACCGTAGCCACCATGAATATTTTTTAAATCTTCTACCACTCTACCATCATGTTCGTTTAAATCTCCTCCAACAAAAATTTTTTCTTCAAGATGTATCATTTGTATTAAGTTTTCTAAGTCATTCTAGTATTTATCTTTAGACCCTATATTTAAATCTATTTGAAGAGCATAAACACTTATAATATTAAAAATCTTAGTATCAATGATAATCTTAAGGGCTATAATTCTATCTCCAACTCTATTAATTTTTACAACATTATCTTTCAAACTCTTATCTATAATTACATCTACACTTTCTAATACGACTCTTACCATAATACCAAAGTTTAAAACCTAAGTTATCGAACTTTTAGTATTTTCTTCAACCCATTTAGTTTCTTGAATACATAAGATATTAATCTTTCAATGAATCATAATATCAACTAATTTCATTAATTTACCATTGAGAGTTTATATTCCAAGATCCTATCATAATATTAATTTCATTAGTTTCATGGACTAATTTCTTTACCCGCATTCGTCCGTAATGTGGGAACCCTTGCTTATTTGACATTACACCCGGGCACCAGTGTAGCTGTCCTTGCACACTTTTCTTTGTATTAAGGTTATACAGTGTATCGTTTCCAGGGGACGCCATAGAACTTACACAATGATCAAAAGAATTTATGTCATGATTTTTTTCGACAAGTTTTACGCTGGCTGTCGACTACCTAACACAGCCCTCTACTTTTCACATCCGAGCTTAGGACCGGTAATGGCAGTGTTCTTATACTAGTTATGAATGACATAATAAAATTGAACTGATTCATGCATTCCTCAAATTGTTATCAATTTAAATCATAATATTTTGTGAGAACAAAAACCATACAAATCAACATGAGTAATTACATCAATTAAATGAAGTTCAAGTTCAAAAGGTAATATAAGTTAATATATATATATATATATATATATATATATATGTATAACCAAAATTGTAGAGAAACCAAAGAAATTTCTTGAATTTATTGGCAATCATCGAATTTCTTACAACTAAACCCTAATAATTTTATCAAACCCTTAAGAGTTCTTTTGGTTGCTTGTAAATATAAAACATCTTTTGAAAAACCAAGGAGATTTGCTAGTTTCAATCATTTGGTTGATTAGACACAACTATAAATCAAAATGAATTTTAAACCACTAAAGCCCTTAAATGTAATAAGTTTTTTTTCACATACAAAATGATGATCATGAAATTATAACTAGGATGAATTAAGTTTAGCATGAGGCTGCATAAACAAAATTATGGATTTGGAATTCGATATAAGATGTGGTTTTAACAAAAATGCTTCAGAGTGATAGTTTTTCCACTCATACTGTGTGTGAATATAAAATCATCACATTCGAAGGATTTTGAAGTTTTTTGCAGAGTTCGTAATAATATTGATTTCTATTTTCATAACAAGTTTTAATGGAAACTAGTAACTTATCATTTTTAAAACATGTATTCTAATACAAGCAACCAAATGGGCCATACAACTCAAAAACATTATTTGGTTTCTTGTAGGTAGAAAATAAATTTCATACTTTGATTATTTCTTTTTAAGGCATTTTGGGTATGAACATGAAATCAATGTTTTTGAGGATTTGCGTCACACAAAACAAATATAAAATCAATGTAAATTTCTAGCAATATGAATCCAGTTGATGAATATAAAAATTTCCAGCTTTTTTTCAAAACATGACTACATGCTATCAAAATAAATCTTGATAAGCTAACAAATAGCAAGCACGTTAGACGGATCCCCGATTTTCCAATCGGTTATTAACATCCGCATAGCCAGCAAGTTCCATTGACAATCAGATCAAAGAGAAAGAATTCTGAGAGCGATGAGGAAAATACCAAATGGCGTAGGGAATCAAAGGAGACGAGGTCATGCTTAGGATGCGGGCGAATAACGAGATTCTCAGACGGCTCAAGGCGAACGGAGGCCCAGAAGTTGCCGATTGAGAAGGAGATGGTGCGGCCGAAGTAGAGGTCGCTAGGGTTACCCAGAAGCCCCACACGAGCGTACGCCCTGTGCTCGATGCAGCGAGGGGCATTGCCTTTCGCTGCCATTGCCTTTCGCTGCCGTCGCCGCCTGTGAACTTTAGGTCCGAAGACAACACAAGGCCCACGCTTAACGTTAGGAAAAAATTTGCGTGAGTCTAGGAGTCTATTTGGTGAGTTTAAAAATTTGCTTGTGATATCTAATAAGAAAATGTCACATAATTTTTTACGGACCCCACTTTATTAAATAAATATAATTAATCGAAATATATCCGAGCGTGACCCGTTACCCGGCCCGTGGTGTAACCCGTTTGTACCTTGACATGTAACTCTGATATACCCTTCGTATATCTCCCGTGGTCGGCCTGCTGTAACCCGATTATAACTGGGATATACTAGTCATGTACATTCCGCGGTACAGATCCATGTAACGCTCTTGTAACCGGAGTATACCCAAGATATACCTTCCGCAGTACAGGACTCTGTAACGCGCTCGTAACCGTGATATATCTCAGCTATACTCTTGTGCGGGTGTAACCTGCCTGAAACTGCGAAAGTAGCTTTCTACTATTGTTGTAACTCGTTATATACCGGAATGAATCTTATGAGAGTGCTAAAATTTATAAAGAAAAGATGAAAATGTGGCATGATCGAAAGATACTTACTAAAAATTTTCAGCCAGGGCAACAAGTTTTGAGGTTAAGATTCTTTCCAGGCAAATATATAGGGGATCAGCATAAATATAATGATGGAATGATGTTGGGTCAACCAGAATGAGCACTGGTTACGTCGGGCTGACGATGTAAAACCAAGCGCTTTATAGGATGCAACTATTAACCTCACTTTTAGTTGAGGTTTAGTTTTCCCTCTTTAGTAGCCTAAGGTCTAGCCATAGGACTTTCCTATTGACTATTCTTAGAAACCATTAGAAATTCAAACTCTTCTCTACTCAACTTGAAGTTCCACATATTGGTCCTAACCTCTAGCACTTAGTAGGTGGGTTCACTATCGGGGAACTCAAGGCGAGTCACCCTTAGGACTGTTGGACCGTAGGATTCACCATTGACCATGGGTGTTGGTCTAGGGCTTAAGGTACATACTTGTACTCACAATCACTCACTATCACTCACTATCCTAAACTTAAACTTGTAGGTTTCTATCCCTTAATACTTTTGGGAGACTCATGTATGTGGTCCTCTAAACCCATTAGCTTTATGCTAGGGTTTGGCTAAGATCACTACATAGAGGACCCAAAATGGGATTTCTATTGGTCCATGGCTTATTTATGGTAGTTGGTACTCTAACTCTACCAAGATACCCAACTTATCCTTTTGCCCGTAAATTCCCCCAAATTACCTAGATATCTTGGGGACCCCAAATTTGGCCAAAATTCTCAAATTTACCCAAAATAACCAACTTGGTTCAGAAAATCATTTCAAATACCTTGAAAACACATAAACTACCCAAAATCACCAAAATTGGCCAAATTATCAAAATACCCCAGAACTTAAAATAATTCTTAAAATTCAAATAAAATTCAAAAAATCATGAAAATTGGTCCAAAAGCTTTTCTAGCCAAGGTCTATCTCCAGTTTCTAGCCAAGGTCTACCTCCAGTAAAAAATTTTAAGGGATTAGGATTTACCTTGGTCAAGTTAGGAATTTTCTTTGAAAAATCCTATTTTTGCATGAAAATAATTGCATAAATTAAATTAAATTTTTCAAAATCACATTTTCTCCTCTGATGCCTTAATTAACTCATGAATGGGTAGGATAAAAATTTCAAAGTCATTTGAATTGAATTTGACAAATTATGAAGTGTTAGAACCTTAGGGGCAAATGTGTAATTTTGGAAATTTAGCCTTAATTTACATTTAGACTTAAATCAAGGAGGGAAATGGGCAACCTCTAATCTTAATTTAGATGTTTGAAATACAAGGGGTTAATTGGTAGAAACCAAGCTCATTTTCTTAATTGAAAATATAACTTAATAAATTTCTAAATTATTAAAATTTAGAAGTTTATTAAAATAAAATGAATCCAGGACTTAGGGGTATGACTTTTGAAGTCAATAATTAATCAATTTAATACTCCTATTTTGATTTTCAAATAAAATTCAAATCATTAATAATGACCTCCTAAAACTTAACCTTTTAAAACAAACTAAGACACTACCTAGGTCTTAAGGGCTTAGTAGTGACTTAGGCTAAATCAAGTTTCATTTAAATGAGGATTAGAAAAGTATATATCCATTAAAATCATATTTCAAACACTATAAGCCTAATTAGGACTAAAATTTGGTTCTGTGTTCCAATAACACTAGCCTCTTTAAAGGTCTTCATCCACATAATCTTCAAAATTAAATTGCAGATGATAATTACCCTATTCTGAGGGATAATTGATACATAAATGTTCATTGAGCACCAACGGTATTTACAAGATAAATTATTAAGCAACATAATAAGTTTAAAAGAACTCGGGATTTTCCACTAGGCAGCGAGAGAGTAGCACGGACCTGCTCTTTTCTCTAAATCTGTTGGATACCTCGGAGATCTATTAAACTTATTATATTTTGCTTGGCAACATCATCCTTAACTAAACTCCTGAGGACCCACCAAGATATGACCTAGGATTATATAGGTCGTCAAAATTTTACTTCCCTATTTCGTATAAACTGCCTTAACATGCCTTTTAAGTTTTAGGTGGTAGAATGAGAAGACTCACAAGTACGCTTTTATAGTTTTTAGCGTCGTCTTTCTTGTACGTTCATAATGTACTTTTATACCTGCAAATTTTCATGCTAAATAATGGCGCCACCCTGTATGAAAACTAAAACTATTAGGATATCCACAAAACCAAAACCAAAACTAAAACTAAAATCAACCAAGATAAAATTCACCCCCACGACATTCAAAATATAAAACAACTCAAAATTTAATCACAAACATCACACAAAACTACAACTTTAACAAAACTAAGACATCTCTATCGGATGATCAGAAATTCCTCGGAGGAGCTAACCTACGGTTACTAACGAGGCTTCTCACGGTTTAAATGAAATTATGGAACTCATTAAGTTGAGTTTAGTAAATTCATTTCGACTAAGTGAATCCAATAGAAAATAGTGGTGTCGGAATGAGGGAACCGTAGGATCCTAACCGGTGTCGCTCTAATAAACTTTAATATGCCC
>NW_018238700.1:14481-19682 GCF_001263595.1 Phalaenopsis equestris | reverse complement strand
TCAAACTCGTCGCAGCAGGAGCTTGGAGCTAGCATGGTGGGCAGCACGACCATCTTCAACAGCAAAAGCTGTCTTCCCCAACTAAACTAATCTTTCTTCCTTAGATATAAACAACAAAGTCATAGGACTTTGAGGTTTCTTGCTTATGCAATATAAATCCTCAGCTTATCTTTAGGCCTTTGTACAACCCTGTTATACAATATAACCCCTAACTCGCCTTAGGATTCTGAGATGTTGTCGTTTGTCACGACCTAAATCCTCACATCTTCCAGGCTATTTGTGTGATCGTTTCACACGAATGTAAGCCCTAACTAATAGAATTGGTAGGATAAAACACTTAAATAAGATTCTCTTCTTGAAATTGAAGCCAAACCATATGATAGCTTGAGAAGTCACTGGGGTTCTCCTTAGGATCCATGACATCCCCTAGTCCTTCTTTCTTTAGATTCTAAATAAAATTTTCCAATTTTGAGTCATGCCCCTTTCACTCCACTTTTTTTGTTCTTTTGAAAAGTCCTATCCCCTTTGAATTCCTGAAGACAATATCCGCTGATTTTTATTCTTCTTAAGTGACTTTGGTCATTTAGGATGTAATTAACTATAGGGGCTTGCCCTTATAGGAAGCTTTTCTCGAACCCAGCTTAATATAAACCCTATTTAATTCTTTATATTAAATAGGAGAGAACTTGTCAACAAATAAAATGGTTTTATAGACCAAACATATGTCATATATTCTTTAGTTTATTTGACCAAGCTCCACTCTCAACTTTTGTGCTTATCTTTCGGGATAGATACATCATCAAAACTTTGAAAGATATGATAAGTTCTAAATTAACTCAAAATATTTCAAGAAATCTTTAAAGTGGTCCAGGATCTTTGTCCGAGCACTTTAGAATCTCTTAAATATTTTGAAGGGCAAATTGGCGGTGCCCGACGACTTTTTACAGGCAACTCCTCCAACCCATACATCAGTAATGTGTTCATGTCCCTCTTGGATAAATTTCTGGCTACTCCTCTAGGGAATAGCTTTTCTCTCCATACAAATCAAGAAATATTATCTTCATACATCAGTAATGTGTTCATGTCCCTCTTGGATAAAATTACCCTTCTTCCGTTGGCATACTTTACCCATTTCTGTCTTGGGAAAGTACGGTTAACTCTTTGGACTTCAGGACTAGCTGTTCAACTATCATTAAACAGAGGGGTTCAGAAGGCCATTAAGGACTCTTTAAATTTTCATGTGGGGTCAGACCCCCAATAGGTGTGTCGGTGGACTAGTTCCACTTGGGCATTGTCTGTTACTAAATGGGTACCGCACTGAGTCCTAAAATACTTCACATCTCCCTTCTAAATTTAATTTTCTACTTTGCAAATTGTGTTGTGTTGCGCGCAATTTGAAATTTTCTTACATTAATTAAATTTTACACCTCTTGATTTTTCTTAAACAAGATTTTAAAATACTCATAAATTAAGATCTGCCTGGTCTATAGATCAACCTCTACTTTCAGTGCTTGTACTAAAAAATACTAGGTTTTTGGCCATATAACTAACTCCAAAACTTTCTGTTTTTAAGCCTGCTGCGATGGCCTACCCAACGCTGACCTTTTCCTGCAACCTGCCAACGAGCCACGAAACCCGTAATCTCGCTCCTACCATCAAATTCAGAGCTAGATTTGAAGATCTTGAGGTCATTCTTGGGAAAGCCCCGTTTGTAGTGATGAAGATCATCACACCAGAAATACAGGAACCGTCTGCCTAATTCAACCTGAACTGCCTGCAAGACTTCCCTGCATGCAAGAAGGCCAAAACTACTACTGTCACGACATCCGCTAAACCTGTTATCCCCGCTACTGCTAAGGGGAAATAAGTAATGATTATTGAGGAGCCGACTGAGGTAATAACTGTCCCACCACCCGTGTTTGAAATCGGATCAAGTTCAAGAACTGTACCGCTGGCCCAAACCCAAAGAAGGAACCGTAACAGAAGGGTTCGGAGGGCCATCAAAGCCAAGGCTCCCAAGGAGACACCCTTTGAGGAGGAGCCTCATCAAGTTGCAGAAGTGTTACCAGAAATTTATCCATTCCTACGAGGGAGTAAATTCCATCCTTTGACAGATACCGATGGATAGGAGAGTATCCGGAGAATTGCCACCGCATTATCACCACTTCATGGATACGGTGAGGAGAGAAAGAAGTTCACTCCTATCACCCGAGTTAGTACAGTTTTGAAAAGGCTAGCTACAAAAGAAGGATGTTTGGTTAGCGAGTTACTTAAATGAGTGGGAGATGCAATTTCCCCTCGCATGAAGAAGGAAATTGTGAAGGATGTCAAACCCCCTAGACAGTCCCACAGGACAACTGAAATGCCACCTACTCCCATCCTTGTTTGGTTCCATTTAGGGAACATAGTTGATACCACAGTGATTACTGTCCACCAGAACTGCAGGCCGTCGACCAGTTAAGTCGAGACTGTGTCCGAAAATCTTGCCCGTCACCCATTACAGAGACATCTCTACAATCTGAAAGGCAAAGACAAGATGAATACCTGACATTATAGTCGGTCTACACCATGGGGAGCGTACTTTCTCTCGACATACTGATGTTTCTACTAAGACACTTTGTCCTGAGACATTATCGTTGAAAAAGAAAAAGGTATGGGTACCCAAGGTCGCTGCACCGATACAGTCCACTGAGCCCGCCAGACAAGAACAGGAAATGAAACTAGGGTCTGAAATATCTGACATCATCGCAACAATAGCCAGCGAGATGGAGGAGCAAGTAGAGGATGTCCATTAGGGTCCTCCAGATCTTAAAGTGATCAAGATATCAATAATTGAAGTGAAAGTTGAGAAACTCAAGATCAAGATTTCCGAGTTAGCTCGAGAGCACGGAGTTTTCATCAATAGTAATGATGAAGATTTTGATTATAATGATTACTTGGAGGAAGATTTCATGGATGTCCATGTAATTGAAACAAGACCCGCCACATCTGCATGTGAGGCTCAACCTCACACCAAAGAGAACGCCTTAGATGAGCTGCGTAGGGCTATCCTCCTAAGAGATGAGCAAGTTAGTCTACTGGAGAAAAGAATAGAAGAGATGATCGCAGCCATGTCCGCTATAGCCACTATTCAGGGGCAATCACAAGCGCCGCAATTGGCTTTTCCAAATATCAATCAGCCGGAAATCATACACATCACAGATGAAAGAAGAGAGGTTGCTTCAGCAAATGGAGATGAGTAACATAGAAAGGATTCTCCATCAGATGTTATACCATAAAAGGAATTCAAGCAAATGGTTGAACAAGTGCGGGACACTTTAACCCAATCTAAGGGTGGTGCATTGGTTCTAAAGGGTAGACCTTACACGGAGGGATTCGATGTTGCGCCTTTCCTCAAAGGTTTTATGGCCCCAAACTTCAAGATATTTGATGGGACTAGAAATCCCATACAACATATAGCACATTTCCGAGCTAGCTGTGGAAACACGAGAAATAGTGAAGCTCTACTCTTCCAACAGTTTGTCAATAGCTTGTTAAGAATTGCTTTCGACTGGTACGCTGACTTGCGCAACGGGTCAGTTAAAACATTTTCCAAGTTGGAACAACTATTTGTGAAAAAGATTTGCCGTGTTAGAATACTATGTGTCTATTGGAGAGCTCATGATGGAAAAACAGAAGCCTAGCGAAACTTTAGTGGACTATATTTTGAGGTGGAGAAATTTTAGCATGAAATGTGAACCTTAGCTACAGGAACATCATGCGATTGAAATTCTACTCAAGAGCATTCATGGGCCAGTAGCTTTCATGCTCAAGGGACTCACCATCAAATCCTTCGAGAAGCTACTCAGTAAGGCCAGCAGTCTTCAAGAGGAAATCAAACTAGTCTTTGTCATAGTACGCTCATAAATAGAGTAGTCAATCCAACCAGTGACCGCCTCAAGAAGAATCACCACGAATAGGGGATAAGAAAATATCCCTGTTAGAGCTACGTAAAATGGTGTATTCTTTCAAAGATAAAGCTATACCTAAATATTCAGAAGTCTAATGAAGAAGCCAGAGTTCAGACTACCAGATCTGAGGAAGCCCATTGCCCGTACCACCGGTTGCTTGGGCACACTATAGACGAATGCTTCGTCTTTAAAGACTGGCTCGAGAAGAACCTCAAGGAAGAAAATATAGCAATCCCGAAGGAGTATTTGAGAGAACCTGAAAAAGTTTCCATAAATATGATTTCGGTTGAGCCAATCTCCCTAATCGATCCGTATACTGGAACAGATGGATGGAGTACAACTTGAGATGAACTCAAGAGGGTCCTCAATCAAATATAGGATCCATCAAAACAATCTTCTGCATATACCAGAGAAGAAGAATGGAATGAGGTCTGGAGTAGATCATCCAAGAGAATACTGAACAAGATCCAGTCTGCATCAAGACAAGCCTACATTCAGAGTCCGCAACATTCCAAACATGAGATGAATGTTTCATCAGGAGAGCCGTCATCGTCAAAGATAAAGAAGAAGAAGAAAAACAAAGAAGAAGAAGATCACTATAAAGATTAATAGCACGGGGGGTAGGATAGGGGCCGCCTCTACCAGATTAGTTGTCTCGGATTCGGGGAAGAAAATTCTCAAACTCTTGACTTTATATGATTTTATTTTTGTCCCTCTGGGGTATTATGAATATAATGATTGTGATTTTGACTACGTTTTAACTGTTTCTAGTGAAAACATAACTGAATATGACCAATCTAATTTCAATCTTGATCCCTAAATTGATCCTCAAATTGTACTCGAGTCTGATGAACTCGTTGTCAAGTCTAAAGAAGACATCAATGACACTGTTTACAACAACATCGATAACAAGGATCCAATTCTCGAGCATCACGGTACACCGCTTACCATCAACTTAGATCTTTCCGATGAAGAGGAGGAGACACCAGAATATTCAATAATGATATCTCAAGAAGAGTAAATCACAGGGTAAATCACAAGAGTTAACTTAAGAAGCGAAAAAGTGTTACCACCAAGAACAACTTCAACAGATAAAGGAAAGCGGATAATGAATCGAGAGGAGATACCCCCACCTTCACTAGTGGAAGAACCACATGATCAAGACAAAATCAAAGAAGCATACAAAGTAGACTACAACATGCTAGCTTATCTTAGAAAGTTTCCAGCCCGACTAACCATCTACGACGATCT
>NW_018238700.1:3937-14381 GCF_001263595.1 Phalaenopsis equestris | reverse complement strand
TGTACCCTTCCCTGATGACGTCTTGCTGCTTGGCACCGCCGACCACATTCGTCCATTCTACATCTCCGTCAACATCGGCAGATTTGTGTTATCCAGAGTATTAGTAGATCCTAGAGCATCTCTTAATTTGATGAGCCTATGACTTATTTGGATATTAAATCTTAAGAGCTTACGGCTGATAAAATGATGTTAAGACGATTCAACCAAAAGGGAGAAAGAGCCCTTGGGTCAATTACATTACCTATGAAGGTTGGAGAACTCGTGACAATCACTAAATTTCATATCATCGACACCGAGACATCTTTTAATGCTCTATTCGGTCAACCATGAATTCATGAACACAATATGGTTCCATCATCTCTACACCAGTGCATTAAATACTGCAAAGATGGTCAAGAAAATTGCATCAAAGGAGACCTACAACCATTTTCAGTACATGAAGTTGGTATCCATGAAGATGTTGCCTACTACGCGCCTCTAAAGACGACTGTCTTCTCTCATGAAGTTATCACAAACAAAGATGAAGATTCATAAGAATTACAAAGAGGAGGCAATTCAACTCTGCTTCAGTGATCTTCCACCACTCCCTTACAATGAGTTGGTGAAAGTTCTTTTAGTTCGCGCACCTGAGCTCAAGGTCGAGGACGTGGATGAGGAAGGATCAATTTAATTGTTGAACGGACTAAGCCAACCATCAACATTGGTGATGAAGGCAGTTCTGAAGATGAGATAATGATGACAAGACAGAAGAGACCTCAATACGAGATATCCCTAGAAGATACAGAAAAGAATGAATATGAAACAATGTATGATCAGATAAACCACTATGTGAATGCTATGACTCTTACTCTGATTCTCCCTCAAAAGATCAAGAGTTTAGAGGTCAAGGAATTTCGTAGTATTGGGACAAAGCCGATCAAATTTTACTGTGCTTCTACCTCTAGTGAGCTTGAAAAACATGTAAATTTGGATAATGATCCTAATGAATTAATAGAATTGCCTCTTGGTTACTTCTCGCCTTGTGTTCAAAAGTTAATTCAACAAGGACACTTGCCAAAACAAATGCCAAAAGATAAATTTCAACTTTTTGAAAAATTATGGAATGGTAAAAGTCAAACTCCAAATTTAAAAGAGGGTCTCAAATTTGGTAAAGTCGGATCAATCGATGATTTTGAATTTTACGTGGTTGTTACTGGTGAGTCAGAAGAGGAATGCCTCGATATAGAGGATGACTCTAATGATCAACCAATAAAAGATGCTCTCCAAGAATTTGAGGAGGAAATTAAATCTACCATTGATGAATTGAAAGAGATTAACCTCGGGATTGAAGAACAACCCCGACCTAAGTTCTCTACTCAATGACGGAGAATCTTCAGAATTTATCAAACTATTAACAGAATTCAAAGATTGCTTTGCATGGAGCTACGATGAAATGCCAGGACTGTCCGCAGAAGTTGCAGTCCATAAAATTGGGGTGGACAAGAACATAACCCCAGTAAAACAAGCTCCCAAGTGAATGCACCTCGAAATAGAACAACAAGTCATCGCTGAGGTGAAGAAATTAATAGACGCCAACTTTATGAAAGAAGAGCAGTATCCCACGTGGTTGGCTAATATTGTACCTGTTAAGAAGAAAAATGGACAGACTCGTGTTTGTGTTGACTTCAGAGATTTGAACAAGGCATGTCCAAAAGACAAATTTCCACTACTCATACCAGAAATGATGGTGGATATCGCTTCAACACATGAAATTTTCTCCTTCATGAACGGATCATCAGGATACAACAAAATCAAGATGGATCCCGAGGATGCAGCACTTACGACCTTCAGAACACCGATTAAAATTTTCTGCTACACAGTTATGTCATTCAGCCTAAAGAACGTCGGAGCAACATATCAGCGCGTAATGACGATGATTTTTGACGACCTCAATCACAACCAAGTAGAATGCTACGTGGATGATTTGATCATCAAAAGTAAACAAAAAATAGACCATTTGTATGATTTGAGGATTGTGTTTGAATGGTTACATGATATGACCTTAAAATGAATCCATTAAAGTGTGTCTTTGGCGTTACCTTCGGGAAATTTATGGGATTTGTTGTCCTTCATCAAGGAATTGAGATCGACCCGGATAAGATTAAAGCTATCTTAGAAATACCTCCTTCTAAAACCTTGAAACATACGTTCCTTCCAGGGGAAGTTGGCATATCTGAGATGCTTTATTTTTAATCGCTCAGGTAGGTGTCAGCCTTTCTTATCATTAATTAAAAAGGATGCCAAATTAGTTTGGGAAGAGAAATGCCAGCGGGCCTTTGAAGATATTAAACAAAATCTAATGACACCTCCAGTTTTGGTAGCCCCTATTCTAGGGAAACCGTTGATACTTTATACCGCGGCCTTAGAAGACTCTCTTGGAGCCCTGTTGGCTCAGGTCAATGACGAGGGTAAGGAAAACGCGCTCTCCTAGAAAATGCACTCTACTACTTGAGTCGTAGCATAATACTGACGGAGATAAGGTATCCACCAATTGAGAAGCATTGTCTGGCGTTGATTTTTGCTGCTCAAAAGCTTAGACATTAAATGCTTTCTCATAAGATTACCCTAATCTTGAAAGTTAATCCATTACAATATCTGATGACCCAACCAAAACTCTCTGGACGTCTAACAAGATGGTCAATGACTTTATTGCAATTTGATATAACTTTTATTCCCCTCCATGCTATCAAGGGTTAAATATTAGCAGATTTTCTCAGTACACACCCACTGCCAGTTGGGTCCTCTCTCAATAACGAGTTACCATACAAGCAAATACTACAAATAGAATTCTCCAGTGCGCAACACAGGGAAATGTACTTCGATGGCGCTTCATCAGCCAAAAAAGATAAAGGATCAGGCACAGTTATACCAGGCAAAGCAGGGATTGGTTTGATCTTTATCACGCCAGATAAGGGTATGTTGAGGTTCTCATACCACCTGACAGAGCCATGCACAAACAATGAAGCAGAATATAATGCTTTAATCACCATATTGGGAATGGAAATCTTAATGGATATAACAAACATTGCCATCTATGGCGACTCCCAACTCGTCATCTAGCAAGTCGCTGGACAATACAAAATTTTGAAACCAAGATTAGCAGAATACCATCAGTACACGATGAAGCTCCTGGAGCAGATTCCTAATGTAACTTTCTACCAGATTCCTAGGGGAGATAATGACCATGCCGACGCTCTAGAAAAACTTGCCAAGGAAATGACATGTCCCCCGTAGGATTCTATTGAAATCACAATGCAAGGAAAATAAGGCTTGTCTCAGATTGACCTCGAAACTCTATACAAGCTCGAAAAAGAAGAAGCAATAAATACAGTTACAGACATCAATGAAGATTGGTGCAAGCCATTAATAGAATATTTTCACACTGGAAAGCTGTGAGAAGACAAGTCTGAGGCACACCACATCACAAGAAGGGCCATGTATTACACCATGATGGGAAACGTTCTCTACAGAAGATCATTCGACCAGATGTGGCTACTGTGTTTGAGTAGAGCCGAAGCACAAAATATTGTCAAAGAGGTACATGCCAGATTGTGCGGCGCTCACCAGTCAGGGACGAAAATGAAAATGAAGATTAAAAGACTCGGGTATTATTGGCCAGCAATGATGTCCGACTGAACATGGATACAGCCAGAAAATGTCACCAATGCCAAGTGCATGGGGTGGTCTTTCACCTGCCTCCGAATGCGCTACACCCAACTATTGCATCGTGGCTATTTGAGTGTTGGCCACAGACATAATAGGTCCGATAGACCCTCGATCTTCCAGAGGACATAAGTTTATACTTGCCGCTACAGATTACTTCTCCAAATGGGCAGAGGCAGTACCATTACATGAGATTACGGCACAGCACGTCCTTCAATTTTTCAAAACCCAAATTGTCTACCATTTTGGAGTACCACAAAGAATAATTTCCGACAATGGGACAACTTTTAGAAGCACTAAAATCAATATTTTCATCAAAAAGCATGGGATAGATTGAAGATACTCTACGATTAACTATCCCAGAGAAAATGGTCTGGCTGAAGCCTTCAACAAAACACTGGTACAAATTTTGAAGAAAACACTAGATGAAAATAAAAGAGATTGGCACAGCAAACTATTAGAAGCCTTGTGGGTTATCAGGTTACTTTCAGGCCTCCCACTCAGTGTACACCCTATATGCTCGTGTACGGGTCCGAGGTCGAGCTACCGCTAAAAATTCAGACACCGTCTCTTAAAGTTATTGTTGTCAACCAACTCACAATGGGATAAAGTGTAAAACTTAGACTTGAAAAACTAGAGAGTCTAAAGGGAAAACGACTAGAAGCACAACAACATTTGGAGCTTTACCATGCGAAGATGGTACAAGCCCATGACAAATTGGTCCGCCCAAGAACATTCAAAGTTGGTGACCACATACTTGTGCTTAAAAGGCCCATTCTTGCACGCCGCAAAATAGGTAGAAAATTCAAGCCAACTTTGGAGGGACGATTTATCGTTGAAAAGGTCTACACAAAAGGTGTAGCTTACCAATTAGTGGACTTACGGGGCGAAAGGCCCATGTTACCAATAAACGGACGATATCTCTAAACTTATCACACAACCTGATGTCCCTTGCCTTTGCTTGCTTTGAAACTTTGAAACTTTGATTGTTTTGGGGTTATCTATGTGGCCAAATTTCTTTGACCGAGTCCAAATTTTGTAAGTAACCTTAATATAATGAAAAAATTGAGAAAAAATTTTAAACTTTAAATTTTCTCCTTTCCACTTTTAAGTAAAATGTTTCACAAAAATTTAAACAAAGTTCATACATAAATAAACAATTCATTTCACTAAAATAAGTTAAAATTTACAATAATAAATACTTTGTTTTGTTCTTGTTCATGCCAAGTTTCGGCCCATTGACTTTTTTCCTATCGTCTGCAGAAAAATGTCAGGCAGAGGTTCATATTTGCTTTCAAGAATGGTTGGAGCCTCGCACTAAATGAGGAGATGACGCCGCAGGGATCCTTAGACATGACCACCGGGTAGACCCGCTCCCTCCTATAATAAAGTGGATGATCAAGAGAATGATTAGATGGAGCAAATTGCCAGCTACTTGCATCCCAAACAGCTGCATCATCAACATATATGACGAGGGAGACTGCATAACTCCTCACATTGATCATCATGATTTTGTAAGACCCTTCTGTACGGTCTCATTTTTGAGCAAAAACAATATATTATTTGGGAAAGAGATTGACATTGTCGGCCCTGATGAGTTCAGAGGAGCTGTAGAGTGGTTCCAAAAGGAAATGGGGCTGATGTCGCCAAGCACTGCATCCCAGGGGTGTGACACCGTAGGCTGTTCGTAACCTTCTGTATTTTCACAGGATAGATGACAGCAAAATGCCACATGGATTTCAGCCAGACCCGGAACTGGAAGAGCTACTGCCGTACGAGCTATGAGAGGGTTGTACCTCTAAGTACATGCAAAGGGAACTCTTGTCCTGTAGCATGGCTTAGAAGGTCTGCTCAATCAGGAGCTCGTCGTACCTGATATAGAGGGTCAGAGGGTTCACTTTTCTTTTTTATAGCAACATGATATGTATCTGATATACTCAGCCTACAATGTATTCATGGCATGAGATGATCTGGATGTACTTCAACATGGACTATATATGGTATCTTTTTAAGCGTTAGCCTGTGTTTGATCTGTGACATCTTTATTGGAGCAAATTCTTTTTATTGAAACAGATTAATGAAAATTTCTCTGAGAAATGCGTCTTTTTGTCAGTTGTCTTTTTGTACGATGGATGGAAGCCACGAATCACACGTTGGTTCAAAATTTCATTGAATGAAGAACGAAACAACAAATCCTTAACAATAAATAAAATTTAAATAATCATAAATGAATAAACAACAAAACAAATTTCTTTTGAAAATCAATCAATTTAGATTAAAATTTTAAAGATATTTTTTAAAAAATTAAATGTGATAAAAACAACAAGAAAAGAAAATGAATCTGTTGACTCTCATTTTTGGAGTTTCTTACTCTTTGTGCGCGCAACACAACCATCTTTATCTGCATTAACTTTCTTCACATCCCCACAAAATTTCTCATTCTGCATAGAACCCCACAAAACTCTACAAATCTTCTTCAACAAAATCAACCTTTTCACATGACACATCTCTGCAAATTCAACATCACAAACTCTCTACACTATTTTCATATGACTCTCGGAGTCAGTACCTAAATTTTGACTCCCCATCTTCGAGATTGGTATAAGACCCCCCTAAATGGAACATGACATCCTATTCTTAATCTTCAAGGTCGGTCCCTGACTTTCGACTCTCTTTTCAAAAATGATAATTAAAATTCAATTCTCATTTCCGAATTAGTACCTAAATTCCGATTCCTTCAGATATTCTCATATTATATTCACATATTCCCCACAAATTCACATGTGTAAATCTGGATATTTTCTGCATAAGGACACTTATTTTCTTGTCACTGCTTGGGTTGGATGTGAGTCCTAGTGCTTTCTTTCCTAATGTGACGCACATATTTTCTTGTTACCTCTGAAGTTGGATGTGAGTCCTACTATATTCCTTCTCAATGTAACACATCTCGATGTAGCATATATATTCTCTTGTCACCTCTTGGGTTGGATATGAGTCCTAGTGTTTTCCTTCCTAACGTGATGCACACATATTTTCTTGTTACCTATTGAGTTGGATGTGAGTCTTAGTGCTTTCCTTCTCAATGTAGCACACATATTCTCTTGTCACTGCTTAAGTTGGATGTGAGTCCTAGTGCTTTCCTTCCTAATGTGACACACACATATTTTATTTTTACCTCTTGAGTTGGATGTGAGTCATAGTGCTTTCCTTCTAAAAGTAGCACATATATTCTCTTGTCACTGCTTGGATTAGATGTGCATCCCGGTGCTTTCCTTCCTAACGTGACACACATATTTTCTTGTTACCTATTGAGTTAGATGTGAGTCCTATTGCTTTGCTTCTCTATGTAGCACATATATTCTCTTAACACCATTTGGGTTGGATGTGAGTCCTAGTGCTTTCCTTCCTAACATGACGCAAACATATTTTCTTGTTACCTCTTGAGTTAGATGTGAGTCCTAGTGTTTTCCTTCTCAATATAACATATACATTCTCTTGTCATCGCTTGGGTTGGATGTGAGTCATAGTGCTTTCCTTCCTAACATGATGCACACATATTTTCTTATTACCTATTGAGTTGGATGTGAGTCCTAGTGCTTTCCTACCTAATGTGACACAAACATTTTCTTCGTCATCGCTTGGGTTGGATGTAAGTCCTAACGCTTTCCTTCCTAACATGACATATATATTCTCCCTGTCACATGTCAGTTTGAATATAACCCCCCAGTGGTAACTCAAACTGGTACAGTCCTTTCTTTCTGGAGACCCTTAATTGTCACCATTTTCTACACTGTTGTTACCCTTTGGAGCCGGAAGTGAGCCTCTGTGTTTTCCATCCCGATTGGGTCCTCCCACACAATCTTATTCTCATCTTTTTAAATCAGTTTTAAGACCACCTTAAATGGAATATGACATGTGATTATTATTTTGGGATTGATACCCAAATTTTAATTCCCACCTTGAGGTCAGCACTTATATACTGACTCCCATCCTTTATAAATACCTGAAATTTTATAACTCAAAACTCACTCTCCGATCCCCAGCAAGAGTCCCTACTCCTTGATTTCAATCAAATGATCATCTGCTAATTTCCTAGCTGAAACAAATCACACACACAACTCTACACATACTTCTGGGTCTGTTGACTTAAGAGTTTGTATAGGTTTTTGTTGATCTCGTCGGTCAAGGCCAATACGCGTCTGCCCAGCACACCACACCTATTGGGGTCCATTTTTTGACCTCACTTTTGTTTGAGGTTTAGTTTTCCCTCTTTAGTAGCCTAAGGTCCAGCCATAGGACTTTCCTATTGACTATTCTTAGAAAAATAGACAAGGAACCCTCACCATTAGAAATTCAAACTCTTCTCTACTCAACTTGAAGTTCCACATATTGGTCCTAACTTCTAGCATTTAGTAGGTAGGGTCACTATGGGGGAACTCAAGATGATTCACCCTTAGGACTGCTGGACCTTAGGATTGACCCTAGGTGTTGGTCTAGGGCTTAAGGTACATACTTGCACTAACAATCACTCACTATACTAAACTTAAACTTTTAGGCTTCGATCCCTTAATACTTTTGGGAGACTCATGTAGGTGGTCCCCTAAACCCATTAGCCTTAAGCACTCCAACTCTACCAAGATACCCAACCTGTCCTTTTGCCCCTAAATTCCCCCAAATTATCTAGATACCTTTGGGACCCCAAATTTGGCCAAAAATCCCAAATTTTCCCAAAATACCCAACTTGGTTCAAAAAATCATTTCAAACACCTTGAAAACACCCAAACAACCCAAAATTACCATAATCGGCCAAATTACCAAAATACCTTAGAACTTAAAATAACTCTTAAAATTCAAATAAAATTCAAAAAATCATGAAAATTGGTCCAAAAGCTTCTCTAGTCTAGGTCTGCCTCCAATAAAAATTTCAAGGGATTAGGATTTACCTTGGTAAAGTTAGGAGAATGAGGTAGTATAAAAATTTCAAAGTCATTTGAATTGAATTTGACAAATTATGAGGTGTTAGAGCCATATGGGAAATGTGTAATTTTGGAAATTTAGCCTTAATTGACATTTAGGCTCAATTCAAGGAGGGAAATGGGCAACCTATGATCTTAATTTGGATGTTTAAAATACAAGAAGTTAATTGGTAGAAACCAACCTCACTTTCTTAATTGAAAAGATAAGTTAATAAATTTCTAAATTATTAAAATTTATAAGTTTATTAAAATAAAATGAATCCAGGACTTAGGGGTATGACTTTTGAAGTCAATAATTAATTAATTTAATACCCCTATTTTGATTTCCAAATTAAATTCAAATCATGAATCATGACCACCTAAAGCTTAACCTTTTCAAAACTAACTTAGACACTCACCTAGGTCTTAAGGGCTTAGTAATGACTTAGGCTAAATCAAGTTTCATTTAAATGAGGATTAGTAAAGTAAATATTCAATAAAATTAATACATCTTTCAAACACTACAAGCCTAATTAGGACCAAATGTTGGCTAATTATTCCAATAACACTAACTTGCCTCTTTAAGGGTCTTCACCCACATAATCTTCAAATTTAAATTACAGATGATTATTACCTTACTCTTAGGGATAATTGAGACATCAATGCTCACTGAGCACTAAACGTATTTATAGGATGAATTATTAAGCAACATAATAAGTTTAAAAGAACTCAAGATTTTCCATCAGGTAGCGAGAAAGTGGCACAGACCTGCTCTTTTCTCTAGATCTTTTGGATACCTCAGAGATCTAATAAACTTAATATATTTTGCTTGGCAACATGATCCTTAATTAAACTCCTAAGGACCCACGAAGATATGACCTAGGGTTAGATAGATCCTCGTTCGAAAAACTACCAGGACTTACTTTTCCCGCTCTTCATAAACTGCCTTAACATGCCTGTTAAGTTTCAGGTGGTGGAACAAGAAGACTCGCCAGGTACGTTCTTAAAGTTTTCAACATCGTCTTTTTTGTACTTTCAAAATCTCGAGCTTACATGTTAAACAATAAGGTCACCCTGCATGAAAACCAAAACTTCTAGGATAGCCACAAAATCAAAATTAAAAATAAAATCAACCAAGATAAAATTTACCGTGGAAACATTCAAAATATAAGACAACTCAAAATTTAATCATAAACATCACAAAAAAACAACATCAACTAAATTAAGACATCTCTATCAGATGATCGCGAATTCCTCGGAGGAGGTAACCAACGGTTGCTACCGAGGCTTCCTATGGTTTAAAAGAAATTATGGAACTCATTAAGTTGAGTTTAGTAAATTCATTTGGAGTAAGTGAATCCAATAGAAAATAGTGATGTCTGAACGAGGGAACCATAGGATCCTAACCAGTGTCGCTCTAATCAACTTTAATATGCCCCCATAAAATTTAAAGTAATTCAACCATAGGGCCACTTGATTTAATATCATAACTTAACACACTAGAAAACTCAAACTCATTGTAGCAGGGAGCTTGGAGCTAGCATGGTGGGTAGCACGACCATCTTCAACAGCAAAACCTGTCTTCCCCAACGAAACCAATCTTCCTTCCTTACATATAAACAACAAAGCCATAGGACTTCAAGGTTTCTTGCTTATGCAACGTAAATCCTCACCTTATCTTTAGGCCTTTGTATAGCCCTGCTATACAGTATAAGCCCTGCTATACAGTATAAGCCCTAACTCGTCTTAGGATTCTGAGGTTGTTGTTTGTCACGACCTAAATCCTC
>NW_018238700.1:0-282 GCF_001263595.1 Phalaenopsis equestris | reverse complement strand
ATGTTAATTAAGGCAAAATTTCCAAAATTACACATTTGCCCCTAAGGCTCTAACACTTCATAATTTGTAAAATACAATTCAAATGACTTTGTAATTTTTATCCTACCTCATTCATGGGTCAATTGAGACATCAGAGGAGAAAATGTGATTTTTCAAAATTTAATTTAATTTATATAATTATTTTAATGCAAGAATAGGGTTTTTCAAAGAAAATCCTTAACTTGACCAAGGCAAATTATAATCCTTCGAAATTTTTACTGAAGGTATACCTAGACTAGAGAA
>NW_018238699.1:0-213 GCF_001263595.1 Phalaenopsis equestris | reverse complement strand
GTCACATTTAGTGTATGGGTCCAAGTGGGTGCAAATGACCAAAACTTGGGTTTCGGCTAGGTTAGCCATGTCAATTGGCCCAAATAATTATTGCATTTGGTGTAGATGATCACAAGGAATAATTTTGGTGAAGGATGGAAATGGTTTAGAGCTCTAATGTCTCTGAAGACCCTGAAATGGGCAAATCAGTTTTATTGAGAACACTTAGCCAAA
>NW_018238698.1:0-5173 GCF_001263595.1 Phalaenopsis equestris | reverse complement strand
TGAGAAATTAAATGATAATTGGAGGATAATGATATTTAAATCTTGCAAGTTAAATTCAAATTGAGTGGCCCAACTAGAAGAATCTAAGAAAGCTCAAAAATGTTCAAATTGAACAACATTTTGATACTTAACATACTCAGAAATGTTCAATTTGAAGGAAGAGGTTCAAATGAGCAATGAAGCTTGAATGATTCCTGATGAGCTCCACCAATTTACCACCATCGAAGATCCATTATGCAAATGTTACAACTGTTGGGCCATAGTTGTTGTCAAACTGTCATTTCCTCCTTCACCTCTAATCCACCATTGTGATACTATTGTTGCCACCCGCATCGTCGAGTAGCCACTACATTATTGCCACATCCACAATTGGGTTATTGTCCGACGTCAAAACCATCATCGCATGGCCATCAACATTGTTAGATTGTCATTGATCATCATTGTTGGACCTTCATTTGAGAAATCCCATCTAATCACCATCTTTGAACCATTGTCATCACTTGACCACAATTGCATGGTTGCCACCATCAAATTTCTACCATTGTCAAACCACAATTGCCCGATTGCCACTTTGAAATCAGTGTCATAGCTTGACCACTATCAATAACTTGTCATTGTCATCACCAGATCATCATTGTCATCACTGGACCATTTCCATCATTGGACTAATCATGAACAGGCCATCAACACGCTGCTTCTTGGTTGGAATAATCAAATCATTAAGATTTGAAATTAATTGTCAGACTGATGCCAATTGACCATAATCATCAGACTATTTCTTTCATCATTATCAAACTCCACCATCCAATCACTATCACTGGAACATTACCCATCTATGGTCCCCCATCTTTTATGGTCTGACTATAATTACTTGACTCCCAAAATCCAACTACGGTTGTTAAATAAAAGCCATATGTTTATAATTTAAGCGCACCCCATCACCAAACTACAGTCCCTCAACTTCCATTGCCAAACTACAGTTGCCCAATTTTTAGCGCCCAACTGGAGTCAGTTGATGAGAGCTTTTTAACCTTTGGCGCCAAGCTATGGTCCCTCAATTTTATTACCCAAATTTTGGCAGTCAGTTACAAGTTGGTCAGTCATCTGCTTGTCAGTTGTAAGTCCCCTCCTGGTCTGGGGTTCAATTCCCCTCGAGTGTAGGTGCACGAGGGATGATCGGGGCTCGTATAATAGCCTCCGACTGGCCATTACGTTTCAAAAAGAATATATATATATATAATTTCTGACACAACTTTTTTAAAAAATTATTTTCTCTAACAGTGTTTTATAACACATTTTTATGAAGGTATATCCATCCAACTCATTTTATCGATGCAAATTATCCAGCATACAACAAATATATTTCCAATAAAAGATGTCTATACAATTACATTTGGATAAAATATAAAATTATTCACAAGTTTAAATTATGCGTGCACGCGCAATTTTAAATTAAGAGATAAATTTCTTAATAAATAAGAAAATGCTAACAAAATCTATTTAGAAGGTTAATGCAATACGACATAAAACCAAAAAACCACTTAAATTAGCATTAATTACGTCGCCAAGGAAATAACGTCTTTGTTCAAATAAAGGTTGATTGTATTGTTTGAATGAATCCTATGCAACGTTTTAATAATGGATATTCGTTTTAAACTAACTTTGAAAATATCTTTCCATTTGCTGCTAAAAAAGAAAATATTTTTTTAAAAAATATATTTTTAATTCTTTTTACTTAGTTAAATTGTGAAATTATATCTTTGAATTGGTTTGGAAAATATTCATGCCACGCTATCAAAAAATTTTGATTGTTTGACACAAATATGGAAACATGACACGAATTTCAAGATAAATTTTTGAATATGAAACATTCAGACTATATAAAATTCATCAAGCATTTAAATTTTAGCAAACTTATAGTTAAACTCACCAGCACTGCGTGACAGAACTGGTGACACCAAAGTTGGTATGATCAGAGTCAAGTCGAACCTGAATCAAGTCATTAAGCAACTTTTGGAATATTTCTGTGTCTAATTGGAATGTCAAATAGATTTAACTTTTGGAATATTTCAGTGTCTGGTTTGGTTATTTTGTACGCTTCGTATGTCGATGAGGCCGTTACCCGTGCAAGGACCACGAGAGACTCATTTTTTGCCCCGTGGTTTAGTGGGAGCTTTGAAAGCATCGAAGATTCTCATGTGAAATAACTGTTCTTTGACACTCATGTGCTAGTTATCACCACTGATGTAAGCAAAACTCCTTTAAATTAAGAGTGTTATTGAGCAACCCCAAGATGTAATTAAACAAATGAGATATGTCTCCTTGGGAGCACTCTGGACCCCAAAATAGGTAAACACTCCTGAATCACTAGTTGTGGGTAGCTTTCGTAGGCATTCCCTCGTAGAAATTTGACATAAATTATTTTGGTCCGATTTTGTTCAAACGTATATGCTTGACATATCCTAGCAAGGTTTGTTGCATGGAAGTTTTACACGTTCTTTTTCTTGTTTGTCTGCCTTTGTTGTATATCTTGTTTTTCTGACTCCTCTCTTCTCTTGATCATTCGCATGATTCAGAAGAGAGGTTTATTTGGAAAAGGGAAGTATACGATGATGGACAAATTTACGACTCCTTTAAAAATAAAAAGAGAAAATAACAAAAATAGTTACCTCAAGATTCTTGTCTTTCTTTGAGATTCATGTCGAATAATGAAAACTTATTGATGGAGTATCAATTCATAAAATTTAAATTGTATTTGTAATTTTAATTACATGTGATCAAGATATATCTCTTACCTCAAAGAAATCAATCACTACTTAAATTACTGGGAATCTTTTTCCCTTTCCACGACTAAGAGTGCCCTTAGGCTATTTGGCACCAGTCCTTTCTCACAACGGCGCTTCTCCCTCCCCACAACCAATGCCTTTTGGATGCCCTAGCATCTGATCCTTCAGCTACTAGATCTGCTGGTTTACGAACTCCCTAGTGGGCTCCTTGTTAACAGTGTCTCTGTTATGGTTTTCTTCTTTGTATGATACTCCTTTGCTTATCTGTAGTGTGATTACGCTCATCAAACCATTTAAGATGTTGAATCCTGATATATCCATGAATCACACCTCAAGAGTTAGATCATAAGGTATGAGAGAGATAGAAATAAATGCACAATAATGAATAGTAATTAGTCTCTTTAATTGGTTGTTTCTCATTAATGAACCCTTCATTTATAAAAGAGGGGGTGCAATATGTGAAGTTGCATGTTTTTCCCTGCTTTAATGAAGGCGTTATAGTGTATTTTAGCTATTTTACGTATGTAGTATGTGGGTCGGCTACATTATCGCTTGATCGGCTAAACTTGTTAAACTTTGATTTTATAAGGTTTGCATGATTGACTATGCTTAGTTGGTGTAGCCGGTTGGTGGATCTTTTCTGACTTCGAGTCGGTAGGACTGTTTTAATTGGTCAGATATTGTCTATCAATTGAACTAACCCGATTATTGACCCTTCCAAGGATGAGAAGATCCTGTCACCATAATTAAACTAGGCTATTGAGCAGAGGGTAAATCCTTGTACCTAATATATAACTCATTCCTTAATGAGTGAGTCTTTCAGTATGTTTGTGGGCTATGATATTGTTGATTCTTGACTCCTGATGAAGAACCACAGGGCATCCATGAGATAATTGGTGATATTAAACTCTCTCCTTGAGTTGTCTTATGACAATAGACAAGTTGCTCGACCCAATTAGCCTTTTCCTTGGGTTGGGTGGTTTATACGAGATTGGCCTCCGGCCAAGGGTGTTGAACCTTGTCACATAAGTGGATTCTTTAGTTTTCCGGTTAGTGGGCCTCCTTCATTTTATGTCATTTCTCATAGGTCGCTGGATCTCGTTGGAATTCATATATGTGACTCATAGTATGCATAATTGGAAAAAAAATTTCTTTCTATTTCCTTTGTGAAACATATTTTAAAACTTCTCTCCAAAGAAATTAGCCTTATTAAGAGGTATCATATTATATTTGCATATTATTTCTTTCAATTTAAAAAAAATCCCTAAATTGATTTGAATATATTCAGATTCAAATGTAATTTCAACCTAAATTCAAACCTATTTGAACCTTCAATTTGAACCCGATTTGGGCCATGTTCAAATTAGGTTTGAGCTTGTTTGATTATAAAATATAACTAAAATGTTATGATACTGTGTATCACCATGTATCTGTTCATGTATACCTTTGCTTTTCTTATGCAAGAAAAAAAAAGCTCTTTTTCTCGATGAAAAAAGAGTGTTGGGGGAAACAAGTTGATAGGACTGATGCATTTAGGAGAACAGGAATTCAAAGATCACAATGGGAGCTTGCCAAGGAAAGTTCTCGACTAAGCCAGTGATGTGCTAAGAAAGAAGGGTTTGGGGAGGGAGTACATTGGAGGAAAGCGATGGTAGGGCTGATTACATGTGAAGGAAAAAGGTGGCTTGTGATGGGAAATTTCTATGGGAAGGCATAAGCAGAAGTGGCAATATGTGAAGGTGTTGGGCTCACAATAGTAGCTCGTTAGAGATAGACATCATGTGCCAGGTGGATTGCAAAGATGAGAGGAGTTTATGAAAGAAATTTAATTAGGGAAGGTGCATGTTTATAAGATTAGTAGAGTGCGAATGCCAAAGAAATTCACTTGGTGATCTGGTTAAAATAAAAGGCGATGTGCATCACAATCGTTCTCTGTACATACATATATACAGAGAAGGTGTGTAAAAAGTGCTTGTAGAGTAGTTGGTTTCATGATGGGAAATATTTGCATACGTATTACGCACGCAGAGTTGTGTTTGTAATAACCCCGCAATAACCTCTGCTTTGCTGTTACTAGAGAGTTATTGGAAGGTTATTGAGGTATTAATTCCAATAACCTATAACCATAATAACCTTCCAATAACCTTCGCGGGTTCTATTCAGATGGTATTCATAGGTTATTATGGGGGTATCGCTGGACGCACACAGAGTTGCATGAATAATACAAACGCAAATATTTCCCTTCATAGTGGGAGATAATACAAACGCAAATATTTCCCTTCATAGTGGGAGATAACTAGCCGAAGGCATCAATGGGGAGGTGGGATCAAACGGGAGGGCATTGGGGAAGTATTTCTGTTCAAAATTATTGATTTGATTCAAAGTTC
>NW_018238697.1:0-768 GCF_001263595.1 Phalaenopsis equestris | reverse complement strand
GTAGTATTTCGAGCCAAAACGAATCGAACACGAACGAACGAGCTGTGTTGTTCGTGTTTGCTCCTGTTGTTCATGTTAAAAATCAAATATTTGCTTGTGTTGTTCGTGTTTGGCACGTTAACTTAGCGAAGAAGAGTTCCATTTTGACAGCCCTATTTACTTATCACACCCAAACATTTGATTTTTACAGTCTTATCCACTTTTCCATCATAGGTTGTAAAAATTAAAATTTGGGGGTGAGACGAGCAAATGCATAAGAATTGAGTGCTATGTATGCAGATTGCCCCCATTTTATTTTCATATTTATGCATAAAATTAGTAAATGATAAAATATTTATAAAAATACCAGTTGAAGAAACGCTTGAGCCCTTCACGGCCTCTATCGGTGGTTCGATCGAACTGATCGACACCGAAGGGAAGACTGCAGGGGCGGATGCCGCCGGCGCCGACAATGAGGAGGGCCATGGAGAGGTAGAGAAAGCCGATGTGGCGGCCGGAGGGGGCGGGACAGGCCGCGGAGTTCGCCGTCGGGGATGGGCACCGGAGATAGGGGACCGCGGCACCGAGTGTTAGCGTTAACATTCCCTGCCCGGAAATAAAAAAAAAAAACTAATTTTTAATAAAAATTAAAAGGGGCATTTACATAGATAGCACACAATTCTTATATATTTACATATTCCACCCTAAACTTTCATATTTACACAATTAGAACTAAATCTTTAATATCACATAGAAATTAATACATTTCTAATTATTTAAAAGTGATAT
>NW_018238696.1:0-1624 GCF_001263595.1 Phalaenopsis equestris | reverse complement strand
GAGGTCGAGCGGGCCTTCTCATGGAAAGAACATATTTGGAGCAAAAGAAATGGATGCGAGGAAAGGGAAGAATCACCATCCAGTGCATATGTTGCTACAATTTTACAAACGACAGACAGGGGAATCCGCCTGGGATCCTCAGATACGACCAGGTGGATCTGTTACCTCCGACGATAAAGTAGATGATTAAGAGTATGATCAAGTGGAATATCCTACCTTCCACTTGTATTCCTAACAGTTGCATCATCAATATTTATGAAGAAGGTGACTGCATTCCCCCGCACATTGACCATCATGACTTTGTGAGGCCTTTTTGCACGGTCTCATTCATGAGTAAGAGCAATATTCTGTTTGGATGTAATCGGCCCTGGTGAATTCAGAGGAGCTATGGAAATTCCTCTCCCAGTTGGTTCAGTACTTGTTCTCAAGGGCAACGGTGCAGAGGTGGCCAACAACTGCATACCAGGAGTACGACACCGTAGGGTGTCCGTGAACTTCCTTAGAATGGATGACAGTAAGATACCGTATGGATTCCAGCAAGACCCGGAGTTGGAAGAACTGTTTCCTTACGAGCTAAGAGAAGGTTGTACCTCTGAATACATGCAAAGGTAACTCTTAGCCTGGAGCATGACTCAGAAGGTCTGCTTGATTAAGAGCTTGATATACCAAGCACAGAGGACTCACTTGCTTTCTTTTAACAAGCATGACATGTATCTGATGTAATCAATCTATGATGTATTCTCTTTGAGGCATTAGCCTATATTTGATCTGTAGTATCTTTATTGAAGTAGATTAATGAAAATTTCTCTCAGGTTGTGCCTTTTTGTCAATTGCCTGTGCGATGGATGAAAGTCGCGTACCATACAATGGTTCAGAGTTCCAATGATCAAAGAACAAAACGAAAAATTTTTAACAATAAATAAAACACAAAAAAAAGATAATTATAACAAATAAATAACAAAACAAATTTCTTTTGAAAATCAACCAACTGAAATTAAAACTTTAAAAACAAATTTTGAAAAATTAAATTGTCATAAAAACAATAAGAAAATAAAACAAACGATACTTCCGTTTTCGGAATTTCCTACTCTTTGTGCGCACAACACAACCGTCGTTATCTACACTAACTCTCTACACATCCCCACGGAATTTCACATTCTGCAAGAAATCTCACAAAGTTTCACAATTTTTTTCCTTACCAATGTCAATTTTCATAAATTCTACTAGTTTCCCACGAATTTGAAACGCGAAATTCTAGAGGTTGAGGATTCACATCTAATTCCGCATTGCTTTAGGAGCTCATCCTATTGTACTCTTTCAAATAAAATTCCAGAGGTTGAGGATTTACATCCGATTCCGTGTTGCTTTAGGAGCTCATCCTATTGCAATCTTTCAAATCAAATTCTAGAGGTTGAGGATTAACACGTGATTTCGCGTTGCTTTAGGAACCCCTTTTATCATAATATTTCAAATCAAATTCTAGAGGTTGAGGATTCACATCCGATTCCGCGTTGCCTCAGGAGCTCATCCTATTGCAATCTTTCGAATCATATTCTAGAGGTTGAGGATTCACATCCGATTTCTCGTTGCTTTAGGAGGTCATCCTATTGTAATCTTTCAAATC
>NW_018238695.1:657-2703 GCF_001263595.1 Phalaenopsis equestris | reverse complement strand
CTTAAATTAGATTTAAGCTTCTTACAATATTTATAACACTCACATTAGTTTAGGTTCTAAGGCACTTCGTTCCTTTTTACTATCAAATAAGTTTTCATCTCATAGGCTCTTTCATGGTCTCATGTTCTTGGAATATATCTC
Source organism: Phalaenopsis equestris (assembly GCF_001263595.1). Classification (NCBI taxonomy): domain Eukaryota; kingdom Viridiplantae; phylum Streptophyta; class Magnoliopsida; order Asparagales; family Orchidaceae; genus Phalaenopsis; species Phalaenopsis equestris. The sequence continues at coordinate 2,562 of NW_018238695.1, read as the reverse complement.
ACAACTTTCAAATTAAATGGACATCTTAAATCTCAGTGAATCTTAATTTATAAAATGCAAAGCCCAAACCAAGATAGTTGGAGTGCTGAATAAGTTTCGTATTTACACGCCCACTACTTTCTGAGAAGAAATGTTCAGACATGAGCTATCCCTTTTAAGTTTTAATAACAATCTTGAAAGTTTAAATACTCAAATTTATAGAGACACGAGCCACTAATTTAATCGAGAGTTTTTTTTGGAGGAGTTTTTCTTTATGACATAATTAACTTGAAAGACTTGCCCTTATAAGGAATATGTACCCCATAATAAAATAAGGCTTTTTTCTCCCAAAAGAGATAAAAAAATTAATTGATTCATACAAACTCCTAAAATTTAGAGTTTTTACTTAGTGATTGAATCTATTATACAATGATCTTTCCTCCATCAAAGATAGTGTACCATTCTTAATGCCAACTTCAATCAGCTATATAATAAAATTTTAAAATTTGTGTGGTGTTACACTTAATCCCATCATAATCCTTAAACAATGATATTTAACGTCACTCATTTAAACTAATCTTAATATATTCACGCGACTCTAAAACCACTCCAATCGCATAATAATTTTTACAGAATGTAACTAATAAAATTAAACCTACTAGAATAAATTAATCTAATATCTTCATTTCATCAAATAACAAAAGAAATTACACTTTAACAAAATCTACAGTAACCTAATTTCAATTTAAATAACAATTAAATTGATTAATCAAAATTTTCCTATTAAATGAACTAGCAATAAAAATATAGATTTTGGATGTTATGGGAGAGAAAGGAAAAAAAAATAATGAAGATGGGGGTGATAACGAAGGAGATGATGATGTCTTGCCATTATTGTTGAAAATGATGAAGAATAGAAGGGCTATGACTTTTATTGAAAAATATTGGTTCCTTGAAAATGAGAAAGAAGAGAAAAACTAAAATTTCTTGTTGTAAATTGAAGGGAAATCAGAACCACACATTTTGTGTAGTCTTACAATATTTAAATTTGAAGCTAATAACAAACTTCCAAGAAAAAAACCTAAAAATCAGCTAAGAAAATAACATGAAACAAATTCAAGAAAAATAACAGCTAACTCCTAAGATTAAGGAACAAACTTGACTCAAGTAAACCTAGACTCAATAAACAATCCTAAGCATGTATTCCAACACTCATCCTTGCTTTAGGAGCTGCGAACACCAAATTTCTGTCTCAAAAACTCAAACTTGCTTATTAAAAGTGACTTCGTCAACAAATCTACCAACTGATCTTCAGATTTGCAGTAAACCAGAGTCACAAATTCTTCTTTCTGCACTTCTCTTAGAAAAGATAACTTGATGTTGAAATGCTTAGTTTTCCCATGAAACACAGGATTATGGGAAATGAAAATGACAGCTTGGTTGTCAACAAAAATCTCAGTGCTTTCTTTCTGCTCCAGATTGAGATCCAATAAAATTTTTCTTAGCATATTGTCATTCTTCCTCTTGGGAGAATCATCATCCAAGTCGTCAGAGAAAGGGGAGTTTAGCAGCTTCCCAGGGAGCAGTGAATTGTAATCTGATTTAAGAGAGCACGTCCTCTCAACTACTCTGTCATTGTTTCCTGGTGTAAGAACTGTTGCAGCTGCTTCAGCTGCCTTTCTCCATTGATCTGACTGCACCCTAAGCCTCCTCAGCTCAGCCTCCATCTTTGATTGCACTACCTGAGCAGCCTCAAGATGCTCCAAAACCTTTGTTATCTTCTTGTTATTCTTTTCAGCCTCCCCATTGACAACACCTAGTCTCATATGTGCTTCTTGTTTTGAATCTTTTGTTCTCTTAGCATCCAATATAGCTGCAGCATAATTCTCCTGGTGCTCTTTGTCTCTCTTGAGCTCCGATTTTAAC
>NW_018238695.1:0-202 GCF_001263595.1 Phalaenopsis equestris | reverse complement strand
TGCGCCGCCAAGGCGGCCTCCGGGCGTTCTCCGAGCGGGAAGGGAGACGAGCCGCGCTCTCAAACTTAGCTTCAATCCTTCGCCTCCGTTCGTACTTTCCTCACTCTTTTTTATCTCCAAATTTCACTGCCATCCTCGCCGCTTTCGCTGCCCACTGATTGTGTTAAGCACATCATTGTTTTTGCTTGCGGAAAGAGAGTCG
>NW_018238694.1:0-408 GCF_001263595.1 Phalaenopsis equestris | reverse complement strand
AGGTCTTTTACCAGATATAAAGAAGGTTGCATGGATTTTCTCCCTACTCTTAAACTGGTGAATACCTCAGGGATCTATTAAACTTAATATGTTTTGCTTAATAATATTATCTTTAAAATTTAAGGACCCCCAATACACAACATAGAGTTAGGAAGGTTTCCAAAACTTTACTTTTCTAGCTCTATATACGTAAATGCCTTGACATGCATTTTGAGTTTCAGGTGGTGGAACAAGAAGACTCGCCAGGTACACTTTTACAGTTTACAGCGTTTTACAGTCTTTCTTGTACTTTCCTATTGCACTTTTATTTATGCTTAGATTTACATACCTGCATAGAAAATTTAAAATTGCGTAAATCACCCCCACAGCATTTAAAAAATATAAGACAACACAAAATTTAATCACAAA
>NW_018238693.1:0-1585 GCF_001263595.1 Phalaenopsis equestris | reverse complement strand
CAAATCATAAAAAATGATTTCCAGCAATTCTCAAACAAGGGGCAATAAGGAGAACCAAAACTAAATTCCAAAGATATTTCCAACACATAAAAACTGATCTCAAGCATATATTTAAACAAGAAACAACAAGGAGAACCAAAAATGAATTCGAAAGATATTTCCAACACATAAAAACTGATCTCAAGCATATATTTAAACAAGAAACAACAAGGAGAACCAAAAATGAATTCGAAAGATATTTCCAACACATAAAAACTGATATAAAGCATATATTTAAACGAGAAACAGCAAGGAGAAACAAAAATGAATTCCAAATGTATTTCCAGCAATACTCGAACAAGGGGGCAGTAAAGAGGACAAAATCTGAGCACCAAATGACCATCCAAGTCATTACAATGTTTCCAATGTTGAAGTTCAAATAAAGAGAGCTACAAGAAACATAATTGAGCTTCCACCTAAGGGCTAAATCAAATCCAGCAAACAACCAAAATGAATAGGCCACCACCAAGCCAAAATAGAGCCACCAAATGTCTATCCAAATCATTAAAATGTTTCTAATATTGAAGTTCAAATAAAGAGAGCTACAAAAAATATAATTGAGCCTTCAAGACTAAATGAACCCACAAATCTTCATTACAAAATAGAGAATCAATCGAGAAGTTCAAAACAAAATCTCCAAGATCAAACGAAATCGAATGCCCAACTAAGGAGCTCAACACAAAATTTCCTGTGAATCAAATAAATCCAAGAATCTCCATGTTAAAACAATGCAGCGAGAAAATAGTAGTCAAAAGTACTCAAATATTTCCTAAGATTTTTAATATATCTTTCCAGCAGACTTCTAAAAATCTACTACATTATCTTCAGCATTAATAAGTAAAGGCAGCCATGATATAGATATTCACGAGGAAACTTTGTTTCTTGGTCAAAGAGATGATCAAACTGAAATATCATTTTCATTTGATCCACCAATCTCATAATCCAAAAGAAGTTATCACATCAACTAATCCAGAGATTAGACAACATTCTAGAAATAAATAAAGCCTAACCTTAACTCTTTGCTAATGCCAGAACAAGAAGTGTAAGAAAATCCTGAAACAGAAACTTCCAACAGAGAAAGAGCTCTCAACATTGTGTTTCTCCAAAATCTCCAAAGAAAAATCGCACACCAATCTTCCCCTCCCATGGGGTATTTGTAGCCATCAAGAGGGTCGGGGCTCACCGACGGTGAAAAAAAGGGAGGTAACGAGAAACACCTCGAAGAGCAAAGAAATTCATCAAGATTCAAAATAGGAGTTACCAGATCCATTCGAGCAAGAAAAACCATTATAAACGGGCTACCAGAGAAGCTATCAGCGACAAGAGCTCGGAAAGGGAGGAGATGACCGGAAGACCGACAAGGGATCTCTAAGATTCGGTCAAGAGAGGAGGGAAAGGGGCTTCGGCTGGGGCAAATGAAAAATAGAGGCGCGGGCAGGGAAGGGGAATAGTTCCTGAGGGTTTAGAGAAAAGAAAAAAACCTTTTTTTTTAAAAATAATAATAATAGTAGTAATAATATTATTTATTTATTTATATATATTTTTG
>NW_018238692.1:0-382 GCF_001263595.1 Phalaenopsis equestris | reverse complement strand
TGCTTATTTTGTAGGGCTATTTATTAGGAACACAACGCAACTAAAATGGGGCAAAACCGAGCTAAAACGGAGCCAAACGGTGGAGCTACGCAGTTTGCTCGCGGACGGCGCCCAAAATGGCGCCAACGTGGAGATTTAACCGAGAAGACGAAAAAATGACAAAAAAGCTCGCCGACAGCGCCCTCGAGCCCGTCGATGGTGCTCGAGATGACTATGGACCGACTTTTGGCGGTTATGGGCCGAAATGCAACGTATTTGAACGCTTTTTGAAAGGATACTTATGACAACTCTTCAAACTTCATCCCTATACTTTAAAAGAACAAATTTAGGTTATAAAAAGAGTGTTTGTGTGGAGAAAGTTTAGGGCTTTTAGAATAGGAGT
>NW_018238691.1:0-990 GCF_001263595.1 Phalaenopsis equestris | reverse complement strand
TTTTAAAAGTCATTTGAACATCAAATAGGGGTATTGCATTATGGAGTTGTTAACACCCAAAACTGTACCCCTAAGTCTAGGATCATTTATTTGACTGGGCTTCCAAATTTTAATAATTTAAAGAAATTACAAATTTATCCTTCAATTAATAAAAGTGAGATGGGTTTCTACCAATTAATCCCTTGTGTTTCAATCATCCAAATATGTTAATTAGGATTAAAGGTTACTCATTTCCCTTTCTGGAATTAAGCCTAAATGCTAATTAAGGCTAAATTTCCAAAATTACATTTCGCCCATAAGGTTCTATTGCTTCATAATTTATCAAATTTAATCCAAATGACTTTGGAGTTTTCATTTCACCCCACTCATTGGTCAATTAAGACATCAGAGGAGAAAATGTGATTTTCAAAATTTAATTTAATTTACATATTTATTTTAATGAAAAAATAGGATTTTCCAAAAAAAATTCCATAAGTTAACCAAGGCAAAGCTTAATCCCTTGAAATTTTTACTGGAGGTAGACTTAAACTAGAGAAGCATTGGGACCAAATTTCATGATTTATTAAATTATATTTGAATTTTAAGAATTGTTTTAATTTCTGGAATATTTATTAATTATGAAATTTTTTAAGCGTGGAAAATTAAGTTCTATAATTTTATTAAATTTCTATGAGGTCAAGGGACATATAGAAATAAATTTTACATTTTTCTATTTTTTCTTTGAATTTTTTAGAATCATTTTTGTGAAAATCCATTTTTAGCCTTTAAAAATTATTTTAAGCTTCAAAATTCAATATATTCACTTAGAAAATTAGGAAAAATATTTCAATTGTTCCTAAGTGATTAGGAAATAATTTAGAACATTTTCATGAATTTTATTACTTTTGTGATTTTTATAATTTTTTTAATTATTTAAAAATTAAAAATAGATTTGAAAATGGAACTTTTATTTTAATTTTAATTTTATTTTTATAAAATTCCTCTGATCAC
>NW_018238690.1:0-207 GCF_001263595.1 Phalaenopsis equestris | reverse complement strand
CTTAAGTATAGTAAGTCTAAATGCATCTCAAAAGCAAAGTCTGGAACAAAACGTCATCCAAGAAATCCGAAGAAGAGTGTAACAACGACTCATGACAGAAAACTCGAGAGAATCAACGAAAAAGACTTAAGTAAAAGAAAATTTTCAAAAATCCAGGGGAAATCCCGAAAGGAAGGAAAAGTAATACGAGTGCCCTGTCCCAAAGCT
>NW_018238689.1:0-552 GCF_001263595.1 Phalaenopsis equestris | reverse complement strand
CCCGGGTTCTCCCTGGATCTGTGATATCCCCTACTCTCCGCTCTTTTGGACACTTGCAAATAACAGTGTATGTCAAACTTCTCCCGTTTTATTTTCACGTATCTAATCTTGGAAACCTAAACTTTGAAATCTTGAAGGAAAAACCACTTATCTTAATCAAGAGTTTTCTTAGGTGACCTCAGTCATTTAAGATGTAACTAAATTTAGGGCTTGCGTCTATAGGGAACTTAGAACCCAAGTAGAATAAACCCTATCTAATCCTTATATTAGGTACGGGAACTTGTTGGCCTCATAAAATTAATATTTCATAGACCAAATGGATGTCACAAATTCTTAAGTTTAGGTGATTAAGTTTACTACAAGTGATATGTTTATTCTTAGGAATAAGTGTATTACTTGTGGTATCGGGCTTAGTCATCCAAACTATCCAAAATATGAGACTCGTTTGGTCTCATCTATTTCTAAATTAAAATATTACTTTAAAAAAATCAAAAATTAGTTTTTAAAGATTGAAGTTTCGCATGAGGAGAAGTAACATTTTAAGTTTGGTGG
>NW_018238688.1:0-784 GCF_001263595.1 Phalaenopsis equestris | reverse complement strand
GATTTGGACAGATTCTTCCGCTCCGCTCCGCTTCATTCTAGTGTTTGTCCCTATATGGTATATGAGTCATACCATAACAAATCTCCACCTTGGCGAATATACAACCCCTTAGGAGAAAATATACCTGGGAGTTACACCCGCACCACTGTGGGTTGAGCCACCAAGCTTCTCTAGCAACTGCAAACATTCAACAAGTTCAAGCAATGCAAGAACTTGTTGATAGTAACTGCTTTGGTCAACATATCAGTTGCATTCTCATTAGTATTAATCTTCTGCAACAGTATCTCACCAGAAGCAATCAATTCTCTGATTTTGTGATACCTGACATCAATGTGCTTGGTTCTCGCATAGTACACATAGTTATGCTTCAGCTGTGGATAATGTCACAATAGACTGGATTGTTGCTTTCCAACATATAGGCTCTCCACCAAGAGTAAACACATACCCAATTGTAGACCTTCTTCCATCCAAATCACCAGCATAGTTAGAACCAACATACCCTACAACTGAAGGATCATCCTGTTGACTGCCAAAAATAATTTCATGTCCTACAGTACTCTTCAGATACCTGCAAATCCACTTGACTGCTTCCCAATGTCGCCTTCCAGGTTTAGCCATGTATTTGCAGACTTGACTAACATCATGAGCTAAATCAGGACGAGTACATACCATTGCATACATCAAGTAGCCAACAACATTGGCATATGGAACCTTTGGCATATCTTCGATTTCTGCATTTGTCTTAGGATATTGTTCTGAAGAAAGCTTAAAATGATTTGCAAAA
>NW_018238687.1:6183-10241 GCF_001263595.1 Phalaenopsis equestris | reverse complement strand
GTGATTTCTATGTAGTATACTAGAAAGGCGCATGACCTACAAATCCTTATCGATTTAAGGACTTATGAAATGAGTAGAATATGATAACCAAAATATATGAATTCCATCAACTTGACTTATAATGCTATCTAGATCAAAATAGTCATCACGTAGTATTTTAGACCCCCAGACATGTCAATTGAAGTCATGTATAGAATAAAAAGCTCTACACTAACATGATGCAATTTTTTTACTCTTAAATGAGAGATATCATTGTTTGCATTCAACTATGTTGAGAAATTATAGTAATACATGGGGATTTTGATCATTAACAAGTTCTACTACGTATCCCATCTAAGAGCTATAAAGAGAATACTCTTAATTTATTATAAGAGTTAGCTTTAAGTAGTGTAATTTTACATTGAAAAGCTCACCACAATGTTTTTAATCTGTTGTGGGTAAAATTCTATTATTAAGTTTACCATTTAGAGTTATGCGTATTATTGGTTTCGTTTCACTCTATTGCTGAAAGGTTTGAGAAGAAAAATTACTTTTATGATTTCTTCAGTTGATTTTTTTTTGTTGTTTTCAATCTCTTCTGGTTCTTTTATTTATAATTTGATTTATTGTTAGTGCCTTTAGTTGTCCGTTATTAGGTTGGATTTTGTGTTTTGTTGTACATGGATTGTGGAAAAAATAACGAGTCTGGAGTCTGGACGTAAGCTGTGTCCGTACAACAGACGTGATACACCTAACCTGGGCTCACTCGTGTTTGGCTCGTTTATATTTTTGCTCAAAAAGGTGTGTTCGTGTTCAGCTCGTTTATTTAGCGAGTCGAACACGAGTCATTCACGAACAAAGAGTCGTTTTGACAACCCTAATCAGGCAGCCATATGATGTTAAGGATTAAGGCAAAATTTAAAAATTATTGTTTATATTAAAAATTTATATTAAAAAATCATTTGAATCTAATTTAATAATTTTTATTCTATTTTATTAATTAATACTTATAATTGATTATAAATCTTTATAGCCTTGTAGTCAATTAGATTTTTTTTAAAATATTACTCATCAAAGCCAAAACGAGCCGAACACGAACGAACAAATCTTTGTTCGTGTTGTTCGTGTTCGGGAACAACAAGCCTTTTTGACAGCCCTAGATACACCGGAAGGACTGATGGAGAAAAAAAATCTTAGGTGCGTCGCGTTCGTTGTCCAGACATAACTTACGTCTTGTTTCCTCATGCAATATTTTCTCATACACCCAGTCATGCTTAAGCAGGACCAATCAGAAGGATCAGGGCCAATAAAAATAGCCCTATCTTATCTATTTCCTCTCTAAGTTTGAGAGACGTGGCTCTCGTAAGGCTTCTCTCCCTCTCTCTTTCTTCCAGTCAACGGAAATGGTTCAGGCAGCTGTTTCATTCCCCTGCAATCTGAAATTTGTTCTCCAACCCAAAACATCCTACCTGCCCTCTTCATCGTTTGTCATTCCAACCAGAAACAGAAGATCAAAATCCAGAGTTCCTGCAAATTTAGGTAATTTCCTTAAGGTAATTTATGATTCATGATTAGCTATAACACATATAAATGAGTATAAAAAAGAAACAAATTCACTAAATTAATTTTCAGGTGGAGATGGAGAAATAAAACGTCCGGAGAAGAAGTTTATTACTAGAGAAGAAGAACCAGAGCAGTGAGTTCTTAAACTTTTTTTCTATAAAATTGAACCTTAAGATTAATTGGGAAAATATTTGTGTACGTAAGGCATACGCAGTGCTGCGCGAAACTTATTTGTAGGTTATAGGGAGATTACAAGGGGTATAACGTGGATATAACATCCCTATACTCTCTAAATAACCTCCAGATGTACGCAGCGCTGCATACTATCTTAGGTCTTACGCATATATTTTCCGACTAAATTGAGAGAGTTTGACGGAAAAGTTCTGTAACAATGTATTATATTTTTAGTCTTAAGTTGTTTGTATTGATATTATATTATTAACATTTTTAAATAATACAAACCAAGAGATGTTGGCATAAAATAACATGGTTCAGGACCTCTGATATGAAGTGCAGATATTGGCAGACAGCGGGCGAGAAGGAAGGAGAGAATCCAATGAAGACTCCATTGCCTTATATCATTATCCTTGGCATGTCTACTCCGTTTGTAATATTAGCCATAGCCTTTGTTAATGGCTGGATTAAAGTGCCTGCTAAGTGAATTAAACCAAATTGCACCTTGTATGAAGAATGATACAATGGTTTTGTACACATTATTTTAGTTTGTGTGTGTGTGTGTTTTTTTTTTCTTTCTTATGATTGGAGATATATATTCATATTATTGAATCCAAAGTTGTCCTTAGGCACACCACCTACATTAGTTCATTTGAGGGGAGGGGAGAGAGGGAGAGGGAGAGGGAGAGAGAGAGATTTTCAGAATTGGTCTTAGTATAAATTCTTATTGTATCCTTGAAATTAACACATTATTTTTTCTTAAATTTTTACCTTTTATTTATAATTTGAGGTGCTTTGACCATAGTATATAATTAAGAGGATTATATGATAAAGAATAAAAAAAATATAGGAAATTGAGACATATTTTGTAGCTGCATGCAAAGCTGAGCTACAAGTAGTTAAGTGAGCTATTAATTCGCGCTAGCTGAGTTGCAAGCTAGTGAGGGTTTAATGTCAACTAGCAAGTGGCATAATCATTATTCGTAGTTATGCTGAGTTGGTACTTGGATGGAGCTGACTTGAGATCATTCAGGATTAACCTTGGAATTTCAAAGGCCTTGATCAAGTCATTGGATATTTGGTCATATATACTTAGCTCTCTCATTCTCTTTTTTCTTTACAAGTGTGTTGCAAAAAATTAAGATAAATAAAATATTAAATAAGAAATGAATAACTAGTTGTCTCATAGGCAATAGATGATGTGGTAATTATTGTTTATATTTTTTGCTCCACTTTATAAATGTGGATCTTTGGTGGTGTTAGGGGCTCACAACTTCTTTTGCTAAAGTCTATTTTTGTTAGAGTTTTTACTCCCTATGAGATAATGAAAATTCTAAACTGTAAGATTGATTTGATGGATGGTAACATGGTTAACAAATTATTCAACAAGATAAGAGAAGTTGAAGGTTCTTTGGAGAAGAAGAAGAAGAAGAGACTTAGGTTTGAGGAAGAAGCAATATGAACATGCTTTTAAGGTGTTAGTTGATCGACCTCCATCATTCTCAGACTCATTTTGAATGCATTTAAGGGCTTGAGTGGCCTCTCATGACATTTAGAGAATTATGATGACACAAAAGGTTGGTGCTGACCTTTTATTTTGCATTTTAAATAGTTCATTATTGAAGTAAAATTTGAGAGAAAAAAATTTACAATTTTTTCATTACAATGAGTGAGTTTTTTTTTTATGGTGAACCCTCTATTGATCAACTTGTTTGCTTAGATATTGTTGTAAAAAATGGTGAGGATACAAACATGTCTAAGTTCTTGCAATGGAACCTTCTCTTGCCACTAAAGAGCTAGTTTATGTTGCTCCATCACCCATTGTATTGATTAAAGTGAACTCAATGGTGTTTAAGGATGACAGAAGGACCCTTTCCTAGGCTCTGGCTGAGGTAATATGGAGAACACTATTGAGCTTTCCAAGAATCGATGCTAGGAAGGAGTTGAATTTTACATCAAAGGGCCAATCCCTTGAGGTTTTTATAGCAACTTCAAGTTCCCCCATCACAATGATGGAAAAGAAAGTATGGAAGAGGTTGGTTGAGTGTCCCTCTAAGATAAGAGTATTGAAGTCATTTATTGAGGCAGAGATAGGCAAGTTCTTGAAGAAGCCATCCAAGCTAAAGAATTATTTTCTTGAAACCATGGTATAGATTTAGTGTGAAGTTGTGTTGATCACATCTCAAGTGATGGCTAGCTAGAAGTGTATGGAGTCATCTGGATTAGACCAATTCTTCATAGTTGGCTTGTTTATTTTGAAACGTTTGATGGACAATGATAGGATTTCAAGTGAGACCAACTCTAACTACCCCTACGTTTAATTTATCTTTCTTCAAGGGCCC
>NW_018238687.1:0-291 GCF_001263595.1 Phalaenopsis equestris | reverse complement strand
GATTTTGAGTAGTTTTCTTTATCTTTTTCCTTAAAATGATAAGTAATTAAAGTGTTGGATGGAAGTTGTGGAGAGTATTGATCTTTAAAGTTAGAAGAAGTTGTGATGATTTAAATCCACAAACTTCATTAACTTCTTGATTTAGCCTATCCAGATGTTAAAATTTATTGTGAGAACATGTAAGAACCGGGCTGGTATTCTCTTAGTCAACAATTGGAAAGAATAACATGAGGTTGTATGAATGAGAAAGTAATTACTATGATTTAGTGCAAATAAATAGGGAAACAATCT
>NW_018238686.1:0-1227 GCF_001263595.1 Phalaenopsis equestris | reverse complement strand
CGTCAGTCGACAATGTAATTTGGATTATATAGTTATCATTTCCCTTCTGTAGAATAAGGGATCTTCGCAATCATGAACCAATAGTGAATTTTTACAATTGAGTTAGGTCCCGTTGTTCTTTCCCTTTACGAGTTTTCTATATAAAAACATCTAGTATCATTATTGGTTGTTTTTCTTTCAGTTGTTTGTGTGTTGAATTCTCGTGCAACGCTAAGACGATAATCCATTACTCTACCGCCGTGAATTCTCTAGCACGCATCAATTGTTTTTAGGAATTTTTAAATAAGAAATTTAAGCATGATTTTTTTTAAAAAATATTCTTAATAATATCATAAAATATACCATACATTGACCCAAAATAATACAGTTGAAAAATCTTTAAAAAAGATTGGTTAAGGAAAAGTTTAGACTGAAATGAGCTATTAGGATAGAGGATTTATAGGTGATCTTTAGTGACGCGGGAGCTTTTCATCCCGCATTACCGCGGATGCAGTTATTGTAGCTGCTACAGTACCGCGGATCATTCTTACCTCTTTAGCTTCCCCCTCTCCTTTTCACTCACTTTTGAAAGAGTCTCCTCCCTATTTATTGTCTACCTTATCTACCACCTTCCACTTCTATCCTATTTCAAATCCCTTCCCTTTTCATCCCACCCCCCTCTTTAATTCTTTCCTAGTCTATCTCCTAACCTCTCCTATTTATAGGTGTTGTTTTCTAAAAACCAAAGGTTTGTGTAGAATTCTAAGTTATGCCTTTAAGGTATTCTTCTGCTGTGGGGAATGTACCCAACAACGAGAATGTGCTCTAGCTGTAACTCGTCTGATGTTGTGACCGTCTCCAAGGGTCCGAGTGATGCTTCTGTTGTATCTCGACTCTGAAAAGACATTTATCCTTCTGCAGTCCCCTCTGATCCTGCTTCCAACAACTACCAACCATTTCCATGCCTCTGATCTGTTGCCCAGCCGCCGTCCACCACTTCCACTTGCTGCTGCCCACCTCCCTGCTTCCCAAAACCAATTGTCCATTTCCTATTTTCCCCTGCCGCTGCCCCCACGGTTCAACCATTGTCAGCACCCTCACAGCACCCCGTCGGCTGTTGTATCCTCATTCCAGCCTCTTGTTGCGCCCGTCTCTTACAACCAATCCCTTGACATTCTGCCGAGCCGCCGTCCACCACCCTCCCCTAAGTTGTCTTCCGTGTTTGTATTGTTATTATTCTCCTATTAT
>NW_018238685.1:0-203 GCF_001263595.1 Phalaenopsis equestris | reverse complement strand
AAATGACATTTTTGAAGAAATGCTCAGCGCCAGCACCGCTGAGGGCATCACCGACGACGCAGAACAAATTAACGCGGAGATTTTTTACTCAGCGCCAACGACGCCAGACCAGTGTCGACGATGCCAAAGGCGGTGTAGACCCCATTTCTAGAACGTTAAATTTATTTAGATGACTTTTTGAATACTTTTTGGAGGCACCACTT
>NW_018238684.1:0-2076 GCF_001263595.1 Phalaenopsis equestris | reverse complement strand
AAATAGACAATCTACCTTCACTTGAAGGGAGAGAAGAAAAAGAGTAATTCTAGAGACTATTTTGCAGAGTATACTCGAAGATAAATACTGACCTGCGTTGTTGTTGACGACCATCGTGGATTACTTTGACCAGGCTAGACTCCTTGATTTTTTTTTCTTTTAGGGTTTTCACATAAAAAGACTTGATTTCTTCTGTGTGTTGGATTTTCATGCAACATTAAAATATTAAATAACCACTCAATCACTGTGAATTGTCAGCACGCACGCAACATAATTAAAAAGAAAAGTATGATATGTATGTCCCCTTTTTCCTTTTGGAAAAAAATGTTTGATGCATTCGGACAAACTTGAATTTTGATGTTATCATGACTTTCTAACCACTAATGTTGTAGTTAATATTAATTTACCTGTTAAAAAATGTAATAAAAAAATAAATAAATAAAAGAATGGAGTGTTAAAAATATCAAGCTAATTAAACAATTTAATTATAATGTGAGCAATGACGTATATCTAATTTTGGTAAAGCAAAATTTCTCAGATTCTACATCATTAGTCCGAGTTTAGTCGATGTCTTCATTCAAAATTTTATATTCATTTCCTCTTGAGTGAAGTACAATTTGTATTAGATTTAATGAATGATTAACCACCTCCACTAATTAATGAGTTTATATATATACAATAAATATATTTTAGAAAAAAAAAATTTGAGACATCAAAAAGATATGATTAAAACCTTCTTTTCTTTATCACAAAATGTTATTAATTCATATAATTTTTTTTTAAACAATTAACAAAAATAATATTAAAGATAACATTTTTCCTACTGAGTGGGGTCACCTAAATGAATCTGCTTCTCCATTGTTCCCGATTGAATGTCATAACTTCATTTAATTCTAATAAATTAAGATCATATTTTATACTACATGCCCGGCTCTATTTAGATCTACCTGTGCTTGATTTTAGTATATATCGAATTTAAAGCAACTACTCTCCTAATCGGATCATCAGATGGTCAATGTTTAATGTTATCCAACCATCTAAGACGACTCTCTCTAATCTTGACTAGATTATCATACATTAAGAAAAAAATGAAACTAATTATTTTCTTGCCATAAACAAAATGAGCTTAATTTCGTACCGAAAAATTATACCAATCTACTTAATCACAATCAAATTCATGTATTTTTGTCAAAGTTAAGAATAGGAAGCATGCTTGGAAGCTTTAGCTATCTGTCTTGCATTGAACGAATTGTCAAATCTTCTTTGTTCTTCATTGACACATTTGAAGCTTAAACATCAAGCATTTAATGGCTGGTGAGATCACATTTCTCAAGTATTTATCTTATTATTCCTTATTTTGTGTTAAACAAAAAGGAAAAAAATCAACTAAGTTTCAAATATGAAGAACAAAAGAATGAGCTGGCCAAGAGAATAAGAGATAGCATCTATTTTTGACAAATTGATTTTCAAAGATTATGGAGAAAATATAGATTTTAATATAAGGAATAAAGTTCATGTGTTCATACACCAAGTTATTTTGCCATAATTGTTATTTTAAACGGAATAACATTAAAGTAGGCCATGAAAATTAACTAATGAATCGTTTAATTGTTCATTTAGTCATTAATTGAGATTTTTAATTCCATCTTAAATTCTAAATTTGATTGATTAGAATGCTTCAATGAATAATATTCTCAAAATTTTTTGTGGGAAATTTAGTATGCCGAGGGGCAAAGCTACAATATTTCCTTCAGAAAGTCGCACGGCTGGGTATAACCCTCGGCCCAGCTCTCACTCGAATTATTCGACACCAAACCGACCCCCCAACGGTGGTGCAAAGGAAAAAAAAAAAAAAAAAGTAGCGGCCACGGGCAGCGTCCCGACGAAAAAGCCGCGCCAGACAGAGCCTTACATGCATAAAACCCAACTCATATGAATTTACATATCTAACAGCAAAATTTTAATTATTTGCTTTTACACCACCCAACAATTTCGTAACGCATTAAATATACCACCGTTATAGCTTTAAAGGAAGGTGAAATACATCTTTTCATGCATATCTAGGTGGTATATATA
>NW_018238683.1:0-425 GCF_001263595.1 Phalaenopsis equestris | reverse complement strand
CGACAGCTCCTGGGGACTCCGCTGGGGACTAGCTTTACTCTCCATATTGATCAGAAAATATTATCTTCATATATCGGTACCCTTCTTCCATTGGCATGCTTTACCTATTTCTGTCTTGGGAAAGTATTTCTGTCTTAGGAAAGTACGACCAACTCTTTTGAACTGCAAGATCATCTGTTCAATCACCTTTGAGTAGGGAGGTTCAGGAGGCCATTAAGGACTTTTTAATCTTTGTGTGAGGTCGGACTCCCAATAATTGTATTGGTGGACTAGTTCCACTTAAGCATTGTGCGTTGTTAAGTTGGTCCCGCACTGGGTCCTGAACATCACTTTTTTTTTTCTCTTTCGAATTTGATTTATTATTTTTGCAAATTAAGTCAAATTATGTCGTGCTGTGCATGCTCTTTAATTTTCCTTATATTAAT
>NW_018238682.1:1240-2463 GCF_001263595.1 Phalaenopsis equestris | reverse complement strand
TACAAAAGAGAGGGCTACAAGGATGAACCCCTCTATAATAAAAAGTTAAACTCCTATGGGTTCCATATCCAACATAATCAATCAGTTAAGCACAGTAAAGGGAACTATCCTAAGGTGTGGGGCATTAAAATTATTCCCATTTAGTTAAAAACGAGAGGGAGGGGGTGGGAGAAGTAGAAACAAAAATTAATTGAGAATCGGCTCCACAAGTAGCTAGGTAAAGTGCTGGCTTGTTCCCTTCTCTATGGTTGAAGGTAAAGAAAACTTTCATATCCTTGATCATGTGATTCATTTGGATGATCCTTTGTTGAATGTGCCATTGGGGGTGGTTTCTATCCAACATATATTCCACCAGGTGGGAAGACTCAACCTCTGCCTGGATGCAATTCCAGTTGTTTGATTTAGCCATTCTCAGTGCCCAACATAAAGCAATAGTTTCTGCTTCCATTGGATCCTCAGCCATAGTGGGAGATTGAAAGTAAAGTAAGCATCTTCCTTTAGAGTTTCTGAAGACTACACCAATGCCAGCCTTCTTGGAAGTAAAACTTCCATCAGTGTTAACTTTAATGAAGGGAACAAGGGTTTGTTCCAAACAACTTTCAACAACTTGATTTTTCTCTGCTTATCTTTTCTACAGATATTCAGAATATTGGGGAATTTTTTCCATTTAATCAGTCTACTTATGTAGGCTAGGCAGTTTGTTACCACCTTGTCCACACCTGTCAGATGATCATCATGCTTAGCTTGGTTTCTAGCATTGCAAATAAACCAAGCAATGATCAGGGGGATATGCCCCAAGTTCTACTCTCTCCAGCCCTTCCAACAGTCCATAAACCACTGCCATTCCAGCTGCAGAGTGTTGATATGAAGGTGTGCTTGCAAGGCCCTCCATATAATTTGAGAGTAGTTGCAATTGAAGAACATATGTGAGACAGATTCATTGTCATCTCTGCACAGGTGACACATGCAAGGACCTCTCAACCCCTTTAATTTGAGTATATCATCAGTTGGAAGTCAATTGTTAAAGGCTCTCTAAGAGAAGAAAGACATTGAAGGGGTTAGGAATTGATTCCATAAGCATTGCCCCCAATCAATCCTTTCCCAGCTACAAATCTTTTCATAAATGATTTTGGTTAAGCTGTGATTGTAACTAGATCTCACAGCCAGATGATCCCTTCTAGATCTATCAAATTGAATCTTTGTGACCTGTTGGACTGAACTTT
>NW_018238682.1:0-919 GCF_001263595.1 Phalaenopsis equestris | reverse complement strand
GCCCTGGCCCCCCAGGCCCCAACAAGATATATATATATATATATATATATATATAATTTTGGACAATTTAAACATTTTTAATTGAATTTTTAAGGTTGGGGAGGTTGGGAAGCTATAAAAAATTTTCATGTGGACGGGACAAGTAGTAAAAGGACTACCAAACTGGAAGGAATCAGGTAAGTAACACTTAGGAGAGGAACTATTAGATGTTTTGCTCTATCTCATCAGGCTTGCAGATATATGTGGAGTTGATCTTGGAGATGCAACAACCAAAAAGATAGTAAAAAATGCCATCAAATATCCTTCCAAAACTATATAAATTTAGCTCATGAGATGCTCAATGCTCCTCTCAGTTTTCACTATATTTTCAAGTTTTTTTTGCTATTTTCACTATAGTTATCTAAGGTATTATGTATGATGACTGTGGGAGTTGCATGGACAAGTTGTTTAAGATATAATGAAGTAATATTTATTAAGTTTTTAATAGGAAGATTTACATACATACCACTCAATTCTTATGTATTTACATATCTAACACCTAAACTTCAAGTTTTACAGACATGCCACATCATATATGCATGAAAATGTGTATTTCACCTTTTTGAAGTTAAAATGGTGTTTTTTTGGATGTTGGGGTATGGAGCATTTGGGTGGAGTCAATGTAAAATGTAAACTTTTTATGTATTTGATATTTAAATACATAAGAATTAGTGGTATGTATGTAAAGGCCCCTTTATCATATTAACAATGTGATGAAGCTTATGTGCAAAATATATTACGATGAAGTAGTTGTTGGGCCTTAGGAAATATGTTTTTAAAGTGATGATTTCACTTTCTCGTTCTAATTGTGCTCAATATTTTTAAGGAATTTAATTTGAAGGTTCATGTGTTGAGAAATCTGTAATTCCATATTGATTGC
>NW_018238681.1:0-1029 GCF_001263595.1 Phalaenopsis equestris | reverse complement strand
AGCTTCTGCTGATAAGTAGCTTATTTTAATAATCTCTGATGAGCAGCTGATCCGGTTAAACTGTCTGGCTGTTTGATTTGTGCGTTTGGAAAATAGCTGATTCTGGAAAAATGATAATTTTGCCTTTGTTCTGAATAAGCTGTTCAGAATAAACTGTTCAACTGTTTGGTATGTGCTTTTGGAAAACAGCTTATATGTAACTTTTTGTACATAATTTTTTTTAAAAAAATTTTAATTTATCTACAACATAAATTGTAATCAATAATTTACATTTTACTCTAATTTTAAAATAAAAGAATATATCAATAAAAAATTTGAGTAAATAAATAAAATGTACTTACCAAAGTGTGGAGGAAGCGGTTGCGGACAACATAAGTGATTAATGTCGTGTTTTTTCGAGTAAACAAACAATAGAGAGTCCAATTTTAAGCTAATTTATATAGAGAGTCCTAATTTATATGCATTTACATACATACCACTCAATTCCTATGTATTTACATATCTAACACCTAAACTTTACTTTTTACATTAATGCCACTATTTTAACTTTTAAAGACAGAAGTACATCTTTTCACAGGCATTAAAGATTTCAGTGGTTTAAATGTAAAAAAATAAAGTTTAGGTGTTGGATATGTAAATACATGAGAATTGAATGGTATATATTAAAAAAAAAAACATGAAAAAGCAATTACCATAATAACTGCTTAACAAATCCATAAAGTAATGAGTTGTTTTGTTTTTCAATAATGAAGGATTATTGATGTATTCATACTTATCATCACAATTGTATATCCATTATCATACGACATTAAAATACAGATCATTCAAAGCAAGGAAAAAAGGGAACCAAGAAAGATAACAAGTTCAAATAAAAGGCAAACATTTATCCGCGATAACACTCCCTTTGGTCATTTGAGTTTAAATGAAATTGGACCATCTTCAAGAAAATAGACATTTTTTTGTAGTTCATTACTATTTAAAAGAAATTGAACCTGAATGAAAAGAAATTGAACCATCTTCAAGAAAAAA
>NW_018238680.1:33879-35610 GCF_001263595.1 Phalaenopsis equestris | reverse complement strand
AGTGGATTGAAGCTATTGCAGTGCCTAGATGTGACACTCGAAGTGTTTCTAAGTTTTTAATTAAAATTATTTTTACAAGATATGGAATGTCAAGAGTAATCATTACTGATGGAGGATCTCATTTCAGAAATAAGAGAATAAAAAAATTAATCAAGAAATATGATATAATGCATAAATTCTCTACTGCTTATCATCCTTAAACTAGTGGTCTAGAAGAAATATCCAATCGTGAAATTAAACGCATTTTAGAAAAAAGCTATAAATCCTTATAAACTAGATTGGTTTGCTAGACTAGATATTGTATTATGGGCATACAGAACTGCTTATAAAACTCCTATAGGAATGTCCCCATATAGATTGATTTTTGAAAAAAAACATGCCATTTAACAGTAGAATTAGAGCATAAAGCATTTTGGGCTATTAAAGAATTTAATTTTAATTTAAAGTAAAAGATGCTGGTGAGAAAAGATTATTGCAACTCAATGAACTTGAGGAAATAAGAAATGAAGCATATGATAATGCAAAAATATATAAAGAAGAAATGAAAATATGGCATGATTGGAAGATTGTTAAGAAGAATTTTGAACTTAGATAAGAAGTTCTACTATATAATACAAGATTGAGATTGTTTCCAGGAAAACTAAAAACCAGATGGTTTGAGCCATTTAAAGTGACTAAAGTCTATCATTATGGAACTGTTGTTATTAAAGATCCTAACACTAGAAAGATATTTAAAGTTAATGGGCATCATTTGAAACATTATTAGGAAGGGCACATGCCTCAATTAAAAGAAGTTTTAATGTTAAGTCAACCCAACTAATAAAATTGTATGTCGGGTTGATGCCGTTAAACTAAGTGCTTCATATTAGTAGATAATAATCCTACACAATTGCATTTATTGTAAATTAAGTCAACTATTGGTATTGAAGAAAAATTTGGAATCGAATTTAATAAGAAAATGAAAATCGCAATTTTGGCCACTAGCACCGACGACACCATATTGGACGCCGACGGCGCCAGAATGGATGCCGACAACACCCTAGATAACGGACATCTACGCCGACAGCGCCAATCGGGAGCACCGATGGTGCCAAGTGCGGTTGGACGGTTTTAGATGACTTTTGCCGGGTTGTGGCGCGATTTTACTTCATAATAACCATCGATATGAGTTTAAAAAGGCATAGAAACATCCTTGGACACCTAGTAACTTCCTATTTTTGGATTTCATGGCTTCCAATTCCAGAAATACTTTGAGGTATGGAGTTTTCAACAAAATAAAGTTTATTAGTTTCGACGCACAGCGATTATACAATAAAGTTTTTATGAAGAGGAGATTGATCAAGGAAAGAGGATTTGTTAATCATGGAGTGATCAATCCTGCTGGTCTGATCGATAAAATCATTCCGCAAAGGCGTTGGGAAGTTCTGTGTTACACTACGTCTGCGGTTATCGTATCTGTGGTGAAAGAGTTTTATGGAAACTTACACGGAATTACTCAAGGTGTTGTTTTCGTACGAGGTAAGGCTGTATCATTTACTCCTGCAAGGATTAATGAATTGAATATGATAGACAATATTGCAATTTGTCGACAATATTCCAATTTGTCATATACAAATTTCATTCCTACACGAGATTTGATGCAAGACGTGTATAATCTTCTGAAGGATGAAAGTGATATATCGGAGATACGAGATGAAGGATATGTTAGTTTCTCCACTTCATTACTTAATC
>NW_018238680.1:31351-33466 GCF_001263595.1 Phalaenopsis equestris | reverse complement strand
TGAAAGGGAACTTCAGAGTATTATGAATGCAGTAGGAGATCTTAAATACCTTTTTGATCACCTAGATTGGAGAATGAAAGAAAATTTTAATCACACTGGAACTTTTGAAGCAGGATTAGTTCACATGTTTAAAGAAAAAGGGTGGATTGAAGAAAATTCAATAGATTAATTCCCGTACCGATCATTCTACAACTTATATGTTCATTACCAATCTATGGGAGATATCAGAGGAGGAGAAAACACTCAAGAAGAAGCATAATAATTGAAGACTTTAAATTCTCTATCTATTTTAGAACATTATATATATTTAGTGTAATTGTGTGGATTTAATTTAATTTGGTTTGGGTTTTTTTTTTTTGCTTTAGAATTCTGAACTTTGATTGTGTGTATAGTTTTGTGACAGCGTTTAGTGTTGTGGCTTGATTTTGACGCTGATTTATAATTAGTTTGTTTAATATGTGTGATTGTGTAATTAAAAAATTGTGTTTGTAAAAAGTGCACTTTCATATATAAAAGTTAGTTCGTTGTTGTTAGTGAAAATTCGTGTTGTTGAAATGTTTTGTTTTGTGAATTAATGTTAGATAAAAATTTGTGTTTAAATACTAAAAATTTTGGAGTGAGTCGATAGGAAATTGAAAATTTAAAAAAATCAAAATATGAAATTTTCAGGCCTTTAGCGCCGACGGCGCTGGAATCGGCGCTGACGGCGCCCTCGATCCGACAACAGATTTGAACCCCTAAAAATTCATAATTTTTACTGTGGCCACCATTTTTACGCTTAAGTCATCTTCAACCTTCGATTTGGGCGGCTAGGGCTTGATTGTGATCGGATTTGAGGTGATTTAGAGGCTAAAAGACTTCAGATTTCATCTTCTCTAGGTAAAAGCTACACTTTAAACCAAAAATTTTAATTTTCACCAAAGATTTATCTCACATTGCATGGATCCGAAAATATGAAAAAATTTTTGAGAAATTTTTGAGAAAATTCTTTGATGATGAACTTATAGATAGTGATTTGAAGTTTAAAATTTTTTACATTTTGATTTTTGGAATTTTAGAATTTATTCAGATTTTTCAAAATGTTCTAGATTTCCTATGACACCTAGATCAAGCAAAAGGAAAGTAGAATGTGACGAGCAGAGATTTGTTAGCTTTAGAGCCAATGCTTGATTTCATAGTATTTGTGAAAATAAGGAAGTAATTCAGAACTGAGGTTTTAAAAATCCAGGAGGAGAAGTTGAACGTTTGATTATTGCTCAGTAATGGGAAAACTTCTGTTATTTTACTGCCGATGCGATAGCTGGGATTGTAATGAAATTTTATGCCAACCTTCTAGAAGCTTCAGATGATTATGTATTTGTTTGTGGAAAAAGGGTAGAATTCACTCCAAAGAAAATAAATGTGTTTTATTCTGTAGAAGATGTGTATAGATGCCAGTATCATTCTTTTTCTATTACAGATCAGGCTTTAGATGAAGTTATTTCTTTTCTGACTAGTGAGATAGGGGCTTGGAAAATAAAAAATGGAGTTAAAGTTAACTTTCCCCGTACTAGTTTAAATGTAGTATCTAAGGCCTGACATTATTTTATTTCTGGAAGAATGATTCTGACGAACCATCATAGTGAGGTGACCAAAGATAGAGCCATCCTGAACTATTGTATTCAACAAGTTATGGACATAAATGTGGGCTATATTATTTATATGAACACTCGATCTATTGCTCTGGGAGAGACTTCTGGTGGATTGGCATACCCTACTTTTATTTGCACACTTTCTGAGTAGGCAGGAGTTGATTTTAGATCTGATGAGGAGAGGATTGAGCCTCAGAGACCTATTAAGCCTGCAAACATCAAGACATATGAATCTCATGTTGACTGAAGATCTGGCAGTAAGGCTAGAGATATTCTTTCTACTTCTAGGAATATTCTTTCTACCTCTCATGGACCTACTTCTAGTGACCCCAACAACAGAGAACTTTTGGATCAGATGATGATACAACAGGGAGATATTTTGAGGATGGATTATAGGATGCATATTATGGAAGCCAAAAATGCTCACACTTAAGATATGATTAGGCAAAAAATTTAGTATGATGCTGCTTATGATGATGCTTTA
>NW_018238680.1:29688-30465 GCF_001263595.1 Phalaenopsis equestris | reverse complement strand
AAAAAAAAGGAGAAGAAAAGAAAGAAAGAAAAGAAAAAGAGGATTAAAAATGAACCCTGAAAAGAAAAGAAAAAAAAAATATGGGGAGAAGCTTGAGGAGATGCCTAATTAAAAATTGACTTCACTTGAATCAACTTAAGGAAAAAGACTTGAACACATTTTCTAAACTTTTTATTGGAATGTTAACTTAATTATTAATAAAGTTTTATGAAGTTTTTTTTCATATGAATTTGCTAAGTGACTTTAATATAACAAATTGCAATTTTTCTTGAAAGAAATAGAGGATCAGAAACCTTAAACTTAATTATTGAATATCTTTACACCTTTAGTATTAACTGGAGTTGTTTTGAATTTTTCTTAAGTTATACTATTATATTTGGAAAACTAAAATATGGAAGTCTAAAAGTTAAGGTCTTTATCATAAGTCATATTTTTGTATGTAGTAAAGGAGTTACTTGAGGACAAGTAACATGTAATTTGGGGGATTTTGATACACCAAAAATATATACATTTTTAGACTCATATTTTATACCAATTTTTGATGATATTACACTTTAATGGAAGGTATTTTGTGTTTTCTTATAGGTTGTTGATTTTTAGGGCTTAAAGTAAAAAGAAAGCAAAAAGGATGAAATTTGGAGTCAAAATAATGTTTTTTCAGAAATGCTCAACGCCGGCAGCTCTGACGGCTCATAACAAATTAACGCGGAGATTTTTTTACTCAGCTCCGACGACACCAAACCAACGCCGACGAAGTCAAAGGCGGCGCAGTCACCC